>NC_045711.1:56458713-56532835 GCF_009834535.1 Camelus ferus | reverse complement strand
CTGAGTTGGAGCGAGTACCTCCCCATATATATGTATGGAGTGCACTTTGCAACTTAAAGGAGACTTTGTGCTTCCCAACAAACTTGGTGAAGTACCGATTTCACTCACAATTATCTCTCAGAACTGAGCATGTGGAGAGACTTTCGTTTATCTAGCAAAAAGTGAATGGGTTTGCAGGAGAACTTTTACTCTGTTTTCTCAGAGGTGTTCCTAGTACCTGTTTGAACTTCCTGCAGATTTCACTGTAACTCGAGTTGGATTTGGTACCTACTAATATACATGTATGGAGTGCAGATTTCAACTGAAAGAGTCTTTGTGTTCCCAACAAGGTAGTTGAAAGGACAGCTTTCACAAACACTTATATCTCAGAACTCAGCATGTGGAGATACTTTCGTTCATCTTTCACAATGGAAGAGTTTGCAAAGAACATTTACTCAGTTATCTCAGTGTGTTTTCAAGTCCCGTTATGTATTCCTGCATTTTTTCAATGTAAAAACGAGTTGGATCGAGTACCTCCCCATGTATATGTATGGAGTACAGTTTGCAACTGAAAAGAAACTTTGTGTTCCAAACGGCTAGGTGAAGGACGGCTTTCGCACACACTTATCTCTCAGAACTACGCATGTGGAGAGACGTTCGTTCATCTTGCACAAATGGAAAGGTTTGTTGGAGAATCATATGCTCTGATTTCTCAGTGTGTTTCCTCGTGCCGGTTTGAAGTTCCTGCAGATTTCACTGTAAATCCGATTTGGAGCGAGTACCTCCTCATATATATATTTATGGAGTGCAGTTTGCATCTGAAAATAAACTTTGTGTTCCCAACAAGCTAGGTGAATTACAGCTTTCACAAACTCCTATATCTCAGTACTGACCGCGTGGAGAGACTTTCGTTCATCTAGCACAAATGGAATGGTTGGAGGAGAAACTTTTACTCTGGTTTCTCAGTGTGTTTCCAAGTGCCAGTTTGAAATTCCTGCAGATTTCCCTGTAAAACCGTGTTGGAGAGGGTACCTCCCCATATAAATGTATGGAGTACAGATTGCAACTGAAAAGAAAGTTTTTGTTCCAAAAAAGCTAGGTGAAAGATGGCTTTCACACACTCTTATTTCTCAGAACTGAGCATGTGGAGAGGATTTCTTTCATCTAATGCAAAATGAACGTGTTACAGAAGAAACTATTCCACTAGTTTCTCAGTGTGTTTCCTAGTGCCGGTTTGAAGTTCCTGCAGTTTTCACTGTAAAACCTAGTCGGAGAGATTACCTCCCCATATATATATATGGAGTACAGTTCGCTAATGAAAAGAAACTTTGTGTTCACAAACAGCTGGGTGAAGGACGGTTTATATACACACTTATTCCTCAGAAATGAGCATGTGGGGAGAGTTTCGTTCGTCTAGCTCAAAGGGAAAAGTTTGCAGGAGATAATTTCTCTCTGGTATCTCAGTGTGTTTCCTAGTGCCGATATGAATTTCCTGCACTTTTCACTGTAAAACCGAGTTGGAGCGAGTACCTAGCCGTAGACATCTATGGAGTTCAGTTGGCAAATGAAAAGAAACTTTGTCTTCCCACAAGCTAGGTGAAGGGCGGTTTTCACACACACTTATCTCTCAGAACTGAGCATGTGGAGAGACTTTCATTCATCTTGCACAAATGGAAAGTTTTGCTGGAGAAACATATTCGCTGATTTCTCAGTGTGTTTCCTAGGGCCGGTTTGAAGTTCCTGCAGATTTCACTGTAAAACCGAGTTGGAGCGAGTATCTCTTTATATATATTTTTATGGAGTGCAGTTTGCATCTGAAAAGAAACTTGTTTTCCCAAAAACCTAGGTGAAGGACGGCTTTCACACACACTTAATCTCTCAGAACTAAGCATGTGGAGAGATGTTCGTTCATCTAACGCAAAATGAACGTGTTATAGGAGAAACTTTTCCTCTGGTTTCTCAGTCTTTTTCCTAGTGCCGGTTTGCAATTTCCTGCAGGTTTCACTGTAAAAGAGTGTTGGAACTAGTGCCTCCCCAAATATATGTATGGATTGCAGTTTGCAACTGCAAAGAATACTTTGTGTTCCCTAACAAGCTGGGTGAAGGCGGCTTTCAGACACACTTTTAAAAAGAAATGAGCATGTGGGGAGACTTTCCCTCATCTAGCACAATGGGAACTGTTTGAAGGAGAAACTTTTACTCTGGTTTCTCAGTGTGTTTCCTAGTGCCGGTTTGAAGATCCTGCAGTTCACACTGTTAAATCGAGTTGGAGCTTGTACCACCCCATATACATATATGGGAGTGCCATTTGCAACTGAAAAGAAACTTTTTGTTCCCAAATAGCTAGGTTGAAGACGGCTATCACAAACACTTATCTCTCAGAAATGAGCTTCGAGGAGAGACTTTGGTTCATCTAGCACAAATGGAACGGGTTGCAGTAGAAATATTTACTCTGGTTTCTCAGTGTGTTTCCTAGTGCCGGTTTGAATTTCCTGAAGTTTTACTGCAAAACGGTTTTGGAGCGAGTACCTCCCCATATGTATGTATGGAGTGTAGTTTGCAACTGAAAAGAAACTGTTGTGTTCACAACAATCTTGGTGTACGACGGCATTCACACACACATATCTCTTCAGAAATTGAGCATGTAGAGAGACGTTCTTTCAACTAGCACATAGGGAACGGGTTGCAGAGAAATCCTTTAGCTCTGGTTTCTCAGTGTGTTCCTGGTGACTGATTGATGTTCCTGCAGTTTTCACAGTAAAATCGAGTTGGAGGGAGCACCTCCCCATATACATGTATGGATTGCAGATTGCAACGGAAAAGAAATTTGTGTTCCCAAGAGCTATGTGGAGTAGGGCTTTCTCACACACTTATCACTCAAAAGTGAGCATGTGGAGATACAATCGTTTATCTAGCACAAATGGATCGGGTTTCATGAGAAACTTTTACTCTCTTATCTCAGTGTGTTTCCTAGTGCTGGTTTGAATTTCCTGCAATTTAAACTGTAAAACAGATTTCCTGCTTGTACCTCCCCATATATATGTATGGAGTGCAGTTTGAAATTGAAAAGGAACTCTGTGTTCAAAACAAGCTAGCTGAAGGACGGCTTTCACACCCACTCATCTCTCAGAACTGAGCTTGTGGAGAGACGTTCGTTCATCAAGCACGAAGGGAACGGGTTGCAGGATATACTTTTACTCTGGTTTCTCAATGTGTTTCATAGTGCCTGTTTGAAATTCCTGAAATTTTCACTGTAAAACTGATTTGGAGCGAGTACCTCCCCATATATATGTATGGAGTGCACTTTGCATCTGAAAAAATCGTTGTGTTCAAAACAAGCTAGATGAAGGACGGCTTCACACACAATTATCTCTCAGAACTGAGCATGTGGAGAGACGTTCCTTCATCAAGCACGAAGGGAACGGGTTGCAGGATATACTTTTACTCTGGTTTCTCAATGTGTTTCACAGTGCCTGTTTGAAATTCCTGAAATTTTCACTGTAAAACTGATTTGGAGCGAGTACCTCCCCATATATATGTATGGAGTGCACTTTGCAACTTAAAGGAGACTTTGTGTTCCCAACAAACTTGGTGAAGTACCGATTTCACTCACAATTATCTCTCAGAACTGAGCATGTGGAGAGACTTTCGTTTATCTAGCAAAAAGTGAGCGGGTTGCAGGAGAAACTTTTACTCTGTTTTCTCAGAGAGTTTCCTAGTACCTGTTTGAACTTCCTGCAGATTTCACTGCAAACTCGTGTTGGATTTGGTACCTCCTAATATACATGTATGGAGTGCAGATTTCAACTGAAAGAGTCTTTGTGTTCCCAACAAGGTATGTGAAGGACAGCTTTCACCAACACTTGTATCTCAGAATTGAGCATGTGGAGAGACTTTTGTTCATCTTTCACAAATGGAAGAGTTTGCAAGAGAAACATTTACTCAGTTATCTCAGTGTGTTTTCAAGTCCCGTTATGTATTTCCTGCATCTTTCAACGTAAAAACGAGTTGGATCGAGTACCTCCCAATGTATATGTATGGAGTACAGTTTGCAACTGAAAAGAAACTTTGTGTTCCAAACAGGCTAGGTGAAGGACGGCTTTCGCACACACTTATCTCTCAGAACTACGCATGTGGAGAGACGTTCGTTCATCTTGCACAAATGGAAAGGTTTGTTGGAGAATCATATGCTCTGATTTCTCAGTGTGTTTCCTCGTGCCGGTTTGAAGTTCCTGCAGATTTCACTGTAAATCCGATTTGGAGCGAGTACCTCCTCATATATATATTTATGGAATGCAGCTTGCATCTGAAAATAAACTTTGTGTTCCCAACAAGCTAGGTGAATTTCAGCTTTCACAAACTCCTATATCTCAGAACTGAGCACGTTGAGGGACTTTCGTTCATCTAGCACAAATGGAATGGTTGGAGGAGAAACTTTTACTCTGGTTTCTCAGTGTGTTTCCAAGTGCCAGTTTGAAATTCCTGCATTTTTCCCTGTAAAACCGTGTTGGAGAGGGTACCTCCCCATATAAATGTATGGAGTACAGATTGCAAATGAAAAGAAAGTTTTTGTTCCAAAAAAGCTAGGTGAAAGATGGCTTTCACACACACTTATTTCTCAGAACTGAGCATGTGGAGAGAATTTCTTTCATCTAATGCAAAATGAACGTGTTACAGAAGAAAGTATTCCACTAGTTTCTCAGTGTGTTTCCTAGTGCCGGTTTGAATTTCCTGCAGTTTTCACTTTAAGAACTAGTTGGAGAGATTACCTCCCCATATATATATATGGAGTACAGTTCGCTACTGAAAAGAAACTTTGTGTTCAGAACCAGCTGGCTGAAAGACGGTTTACATACACAATTATTTCTCAGAACTGAGCATGTGGAGAGAGTTTCATTCATCTAGCTCAAAGGGAAAAGTTTGCAGGAGATAATATCTCTCTGGTATCTCAGTCTGTTTCCTAGTGCCGATATGAATTTCCTGCACTTTTCACTGTAAAACCGAGTTGGAGCGAGTACCTAGGCATAGACATCTATGGAGTTCTGTTGGCAAATGAAAAGAAACTTTGTCTTCCCACAAGCTAGGTGAAGGACGGTTTTCACACACACTTATCTCTCAGAACTGAGCATGTGAAGAGAATTTCTTTCATCTTGCACAAATGGAAAGTTTTGCTGGAGAAACATATTCGCTGATTTCTCAGTGTGTTTCCTAGGGCCGTTTTGAAATTCCTGAAGATTTCACTGTAAAACCGAGTTGGAGCGAGTATCTCTTTATATATATTTTTATGGAGTGCAGTTTGCATCTGAAAAGAAACTTGTTTTCCCAAAAACCTAGGTGAAGGACGGCTTTCACACACACTTATCTCTCAGAACTAAGCATGTGGAGAGATGTTCGTTCATCTAACGCAAAATGAACGTGTTATAGGAGAAACTTTTCCTCTGGTTTCTCAGTCTTTTTCCTAGTGCCGGTTTCAATTTCCTGCAGGTTTCACTGTAAAAGAGTGTTGGAACTAGTGCCTCCCCATATATATGTATGGATTGCAGTTTGCAACTCAAAAGAATCTTTGTGTTCCCAACAAGCTGGGTGAAGGCGGCTTTCAAACACACTTTTAAAAAGAACTGAGCATGTGGGGAGACTTTCCTTCATCTAGCACAATGGGAAATGTTTGAAGGAGAAACTTTTACTCTGGTTTCTCAGTGTGTTTCCTAGTGCCGGTTTGAAGATCCTGCAGTTCACACTGTAAAATCGAGTTGGAGCTAGTAACACCCCATATACATATATGGAGTGCCGTTTGCAACTGAAAAGAAACTTTTTGTTCCCAAAAAGCTAGGTTGAAGACGGCTTTCACAAACACTTATCTCTCAGAAATCAGCTTCAGGAGAGACTTTGGTTCATCTAGCACAAATGGAACGGGTTGCAGTAGAAATATTTACTCTGGTTTCTCAGTGTGTTTCCTAGTGCCGGTTTGAATTTCCTGCAGTTTTTACTGCAAAACGGTTTTGGAGCGAGTACCTCCCCATATGTATGTATGGAGTGTAGTTTGCAACTGAAAAGAAATGTTGTGTTCACAACAATCTTGGTGTACGACGGCATTCACACACACTTATCTCTCAGAAATGAGCATGTAGAGAGACGTTCTTTCAACTAGCACATAGGGAACGGGTTGCAGAGAATCTTTTAGTCTGGTTTCTCAGTGTGTTTCCTGGTGACTGATTGATGTTCCTGCAGTTTTCACAGTAAAATCGAGTTGGAGTGAGCACCTCCCCATATACATGTATGGAATGCAGATTGCAACGGAAAAGAAAATTTGTCTTCCCAAGAAGCTATGTGGAGTATGGCTTTCTCACACCCTTATCACTCAAAAGTGAGCATGTGGAGATACGATCGTTTATCTAGCACAAATGGATCGGGTTTCAGGAGAAACTTTTACTCTCTTATGTCAGTGTGTTTCCTAGTGCTGGTTTGAATTTCCTGCAATTTAAACTGTAAAACAGATTTCCTGCTTGTACCTCCCCATATATATGTATGGAGTGCAGTTTGAAATTGAAAAGGAACTCTGTGTTCAAAACACGCTAGCTGAAGTACGGCTTTCACACCCACTCATCTCTCAGAACTGAGCTTGTGGAGAGACGTTCGTTCATCTAGCTCAAAGGAAGGGGTTGCAGGAGAAATTTTACTCTTGTTTCCCAGTGTGTTTCCTAGTGCCGGTTTGAAGTTCCTGCAGTTTTCACTGTAAAAGAGAGTTGGAGTGAGTATCTCCCGATATATATTTATGGAGTGCATTTTGCATCTGAAAAAATCGTTGTGTTCAAAACAAGCTAGATGAAGGACGGCTTCACACACAATTATCTCTCAGAACTGAGCATGTGGAGAGACGTTCCTTCATCAAGCACGAAGGGAACGGGTTGCAGGATATACTTTTACTCTGGTTTCTCAATGTGTTTCAAAGTGCCTGTTTGAAATTCCTGAAATTTTCACTGTAAAACTGATTTGGAGCGAGTACCTCCCCATATATATGTATTGAGTGCACTTTGCAACTTAAAGGAGACTTTGTGTTCCCAACAAACTTGGTGAAGTACCGATTTCACTCACAATTATCTCTCAGAACTGAGCATGTGGAGAGACTTTCATTTATCTAGCAAAAAGTGAGCGGGTTGCAGGAGAAACTTTTACTCTGTTTTCTCAGAGAGTTTCCTAGTACTTGTTTGAACTTCCTGCAGATTTCACTGCAAACTCGTGTTGGATTTGGTACCTCCTAATATACATGTATGGAGTGCAGATTTCAACTGAAAGAGTCTTTGTGTTCCCAACAAGGTATGTGAAGGACATCTTTCACCAACACTTGTATCTCAGAACTGAGCATGTGGAGAGACTTTCGTTCATCTTTCACAAATGGAAGAGTTTGCAAGAGAAACATTTACTCAGTTATCTCAGTGTGTTTCCTAGTCCCGTTATGTAGTTCCTGCATTTTTCAATGTAAAACCGAGTTGGATCGAGTACCTCCCCATATATATGTATGGAGTACAGTCTGCAACTGAAAAGAAACTTTGTGTTCCAAACAGGCTAGGTGAAGGACGGCTTTCACACACACTTATCTCTCAGAACTACGCATGTGGAGAGACGTTCATTCATCTTGCACAAATGGAAAGTTTTGTTGGAGAAACATATGCTCTGATTTCTCAGTTTGTTTCCTAGGGCCGGTTTGAAGTTCCTGCAGTTTTCACTTTAAAACCTAGTTGGAGAGATTACCTCCCAATATATATATATATGGAGTACAGTTCGCTGCTGAAAAGAAACTTTGTGTTCAGATCCAGCTGGTTGAAAGACGGTTTACATACACACTTATTTCTCAGAACTGAGCATGTGGAGAGAGTTTCGTTCGTCTAACTCAAAGGGAAAAGTTTGCAGGAGATAATTTTTCTCTGGTATCTCAGTGTGTTTCCTAGTGCCGATATGAATTTCCTGCACTTTTCACTGTAAAACCGAGTTGGAGCGAGTACCTAGCCATAGACATCTATGGAGTTCAGTTGGCAAATGAAAAGAAACTTTGTCTTCCCACAAGCTAGGTGAAGGACGGTTTTCACACACACTTATCTCTCAGAACTGAGCATGTGGAGAGACTTTCATTCATCTTGCACAAATGGAAAGTTTTGCTGGAGAAACATATTCGCTGATTTCTCAGTGTGTTTCCTAGGGCCGGTTTGAAGTTCCTGCAGATTTCACTGTAAAACCGAGTTGGAGCGAGTATCTCTTTATATATATTTTTATGGGGTGCAGTTTGCATCTGAAAAGAAACTTGTTTTCCCAAAAACCTAGGTGAAGGACGGCTTTCACACACACTTATCTCTCAGAACTAAGCATGTGGAGAGATGTTCGTTCATCTAACGCAAAATGAACGTGTTATATTAGAAAATTTCCTCTGGTTTCTCAGTCTTTTTCCTAGTGCCGGTTTCAATTTCCTGCAGGTTTCACTGTAAAAGAGTGTTGGAACTAGTGCCTCCCCATATATATTTAAGGATTGCAGTTTGCAACTGAATAGAATCTTTGTGTTCCCAACAAGCTGGGTGAAGGCGGGTTTCAAACACACTTTTAAAAAAGAACTGAGCATGTGGAGAGACTTTCCTTCATCTAGCACAATGGGAACTCTTTGAAGAAGAAACTTTTACTCTGGTTTCTCAGTGTGTTTCCTAGTGCCGGTTTGAAGATCCTGCAGTTCACACTGTAAAATCGAGTTGGAGCTAGTAACACCCCATATACATATATGGAGTGCCGTTTGCAACTGAAAAGAAACTTTTTGTTCCCAAAAAGCTAGGTTGAAGACGGCTTTCACAAACACTTATCTCTCAGAAATCAGCTTCAGGAGAGACTTTGGTTCATCTAGCACAAATGGAACGGGTTGCAGTAGAAATATTTACTCTGGTTTCTCAGTGTGTTTCCTAGTGCCGGTTTGAATTTCCTGCAGTTTTTACTGCAAAACGGTTTTGGAGCGAGTACCTCCCCATATGTATGTATGGAGTGTAGTTTGCAACTGAAAAGAAATGTTGTGTTCACAACAATCTTGGTGTACGACGGCATTCACACACACTTATCTCTCAGAAATGAGCATGTAGAGAGACGTTCTTTCAACTAGCACATAGGGAACGGGTTGCAGAGAATCTTTTAGTCTGGTTTCTCAGTGTGTTTCCTGGTGACTGATTGATGTTCCTGCAGTTTTCACAGTAAAATCGAGTTGGAGTGAGCACCTCCCCATATACATGTATGGAATGCAGATTGCAACGGAAAAGAAAATTTGTCTTCCCAAGAAGCTATGTGGAGTATGGCTTTCTCACACCCTTATCACTCAAAAGTGAGCATGTGGAGATACGATCGTTTATCTAGCACAAATGGATCGGGTTTCAGGAGAAACTTTTACTCTCTTATGTCAGTGTGTTTCCTAGTGCTGGTTTGAATTTCCTGCAATTTAAACTGTAAAACAGATTTCCTGCTTGTACCTCCCCATATATATGTATGGAGTGCAGTTTGAAATTGAAAAGGAACTCTGTGTTCAAAACACGCTAGCTGAAGTACGGCTTTCACACCCACTCATCTCTCAGAACTGAGCTTGTGGAGAGACGTTCGTTCATCTAGCTCAAAGGGAACGGGTTGCAGGAGAAATTTTACTCTGGTTTCCCAGTGTGTTTCCTACTGCCAGTTTGAAGTTCCTGCAGTTTTCACTGTAAAAGAGAGTTGGAGCGAGTATCTCCCGATATATATTTATGGAGTGCATTTTGCATCTGAAAAAATCGTTGTGTTCAAAACAAGCTAGATGAAGGACGGCTTCACACACAATTATCTCTCAGAACTGAGCATGTGGAGAGACGTTCCTTCATCAAGCACGAAGGGAACGGGTTGCAGGATATACTTTTACTCTGGTTTCTCAATGTGTTTCAAAGTGCCTGTTTGAAATTCCTGAAATTTTCACTGTAAAACTGATTTGGAGCGAGTACCTCCCAATATATATGTATGGAGTGCACTTTGCAACTTAAAGGAGACTTTGTGTTCCCAACAAACTTGGTGAAGTACCGATTTCACTCACAATTATCTCTCAGAACTGAGCATGTGGAGAGACTTTCGTTTATCTAGCAAAAAGTGAGCGGGTTGCAGGAGAAACTTTTACTCTGTTTTCTCAGAGAGTTTCCTAGTACTTGTTTGAACTTCCTGCAGATTTCACTGCAAACTCGTGTTGGATTTGGTACCTCCTAATATACATGTATGGAGTGCAGATTTCAACTGAAAGAGTCTTTGTGTTCCCAACAAGGTATGTGAAGGACATCTTTCACCAACACTTGTATCTCAGAACTGAGCATGTGGAGAGACTTTCGTTCATCTTTCACAAATGGAAGAGTTTGCAAGAGAAACATTTACTCAGTTATCTCAGTGTGTTTCCTAGTCCCGTTATGTAGTTCCTGCATTTTTCAATGTAAAACCGAGTTGGATCGAGTACCTCCCCATATATATGTATGGAGTACAGTCTGCAACTGAAAAGAAACTTTGTGTTCCAAACAGGCTAGGTGAAGGACGGCTTTCACACACACTTATCTCTCAGAACTACGCATGTGGAGAGACGTTCATTCATCTTGCACAAATGGAAAGTTTTGTTGGAGAAACATATGCTCTGATTTCTCAGTTTGTTTCCTAGGGCCGGTTTGAAGTTCCTGCAGTTTTCACTTTAAAACCTAGTTGGAGAGATTACCTCCCAATATATATATATATGGAGTACAGTTCGCTGCTGAAAAGAAACTTTGTGTTCAGATCCAGCTGGTTGAAAGACGGTTTACATACACACTTATTTCTCAGAACTGAGCATGTGGAGAGAGTTTCGTTCGTCTAACTCAAAGGGAAAAGTTTGCAGGAGATAATTTTTCTCTGGTATCTCAGTGTGTTTCCTAGTGCCGATATGAATTTCCTGCACTTTTCACTGTAAAACCGAGTTGGAGCGAGTACCTAGCCATAGACATCTATGGAGTTCAGTTGGCAAATGAAAAGAAACTTTGTCTTCCCACAAGCTAGGTGAAGGACGGTTTTCACACACACTTATCTCTCAGAACTGAGCATGTGGAGAGACTTTCATTCATCTTGCACAAATGGAAAGTTTTGCTGGAGAAACATATTCGCTGATTTCTCAGTGTGTTTCCTAGGGCCGGTTTGAAGTTCCTGCAGATTTCACTGTAAAACCGAGTTGGAGCGAGTATCTCTGTATATGTATTTTTATGGAGTGCAGTTTGCATCTGAAAAGAAACTTGTTTTCCCAAAAACCTAGGTGAAGGACGGCTTTCACACACACTTATCTCTCAGAACTAAGCATGTGGAGAGATGTTCGTTCATCTAACGCAAAATGAACGTGTTATATTAGAAAATTTCCTCTGGTTTCTCAGTCTTTTTCCTAGTGCCGGTTTCAATTTCCTGCAGGTTTCACTGTAAAAGAGTGTTGGAACTAGTGCCTCCCCATATATATTTAAGGATTGCAGTTTGCAACTGAATAGAATCTTTGTGTTCCCAACAAGCTGGGTGAAGGCGGGTTTCAAACACACTTTTAAAAAAGAACTGAGCATGTGGAGAGACTTTCCTTCATCTAGCACAATGGGAACTGTTTGAAGGAGAAACTTTTACTCTGGTTTCTCAGTGTGTTTCCTAGTGCCGGTTTGAAGATCCTGCAGTTCACACTGTAAAATCGAGTTGGAGCTAGTAACACCCCATATACATATATGGAGTGCCGTTTGCAACTGAAAAGAAACTTTTTGTTCCCAAAAAGCTACGTGAAGAACGGCTTTCACAAACATTTATCTCTCAGAAATGAGCTTGAGGAGAGACTTTGGTTCATCTAGCACAAATGGAACGGGTTGAAGTAGAAACATTTACTCTGGTTTCTCAGTGTGTCTCTTGTGCCGGTTTGAATTTCCTGCAGTTTTTACTGCAAAACGGTTTTGGAGCGAGTACCTCCCCATATGTATGTATGGAGTGTAGATTGCAACTGAAAAGAAACGTTGTGTTCACAAAAATCTTGGTGTACGGCGGCATTCACACACACTTATCTCTCAGAAATTAGCATGCAGAGAGACGTTCTTTCAACTAGCACATAGGGAACGGGTTGCAGAGAATCTTTTACTCTGGTTTCTCAGTGTGTTTCCTGGTGACTGATTGATGTTCCTGCAGTTTTCACAGTAAAATCGAGTTGGAGGGAGCACCTCCCCATATACATGTATGGAATGCAGATTGCAACGGAAAAGAAAATTTGTCTTCCCAAGAAGCTATGTGGAGTACGGCTTTCTCACACACTTATCACTCAAATATGAGCATGTGGAGAGACGATCGTTTATCTAGCACAAATGGATCGGGTTTCAGGAGAAACTTTTACTCTCTTATCTCAGTGAGTTTCCTAGTGCTGGTTTGAATTTCCTGCAATTTAAACTGTAAAACCGATTTCCTGCGTGTACCTCCCCATATATATGTATGGAGTGCAGTTTGAAATTGAAAAGGAACTATGTGTTCAAAACAAGCTAGCTGAAGGACGGCTTTCACACCCACTCATCTCTCAGAACTGAGCTTGTGGAGAGACGTTCATTCATCTAGCTCAAAGGGAAGGGGTTGCAGGAGAAATTTTACTCTTGTTTCCCAGTGTGTTTCCTAGTGCCGGTTTGAAGTTCCTGCAGTTTTCACTGTAAAAGAGAGTTGGAGCGAGTATCTCCCGATATATATTTATGGAGTGCATTTTGCATCTGAAAAAATCGTTGTGTTCAAAACAAGCTAGATGAAGGACGGCTTCATACACAATTATCTCTCAGAACTGAGCATGTGGAGAGACGTTCCTTCATCAAGCACGAAGGGAACGGGTTGCAGGATATACTTTTACTCTGGTTTCTCAATGTGTTTCATAGAGCCTGTTTGAATTTCCTGAAATTTTCACTGAAAAACTGTGTTGGAGCGAGTACCTCCCCATATATATGTATGGAGTGCACTTTGCAACTTAAAGGAGACATTGTGTTCCCAACAAACTTGGTGAAGTACCGATTTCACTCACAATTATCTCTCAGAACTGAGCATGTGGAGAGACTTTCATTTATCTAGCAAAAAGTGAGCGGGTTGCAGGAGAAACTTTTACTCTGTTTTCTCAGAGTGTTTCCTAGTACCTGTTTGAACTTCCTGCAGATTTCACTGTAAACTTGTGTTGGATTTGGTACCTCCTAATATACATGTATGGAGTGCAGATTTCAACTGAAAAGAGTCTTTGTGTTCCCAACAAGCTGGGTGAAGGCGGGTTTGAAACACACTTTTAAAAAAGAACTGAGCATATGGGGAGACTTTCCTTCATCTAGCACAATGGGAACTGTTTGAAGGAGAAACTTTTACTCTGTATTCTCAGAGTGTTTCCTAGTACCAGTTTGAACTTCCTGCAGATTTCACTGTAAATTCGAGTTGGATTTGGTACCTCCTAATATATATGTATGGAGTGCAGATTTCAACTGAAAAGAGTCTTTGTGTTCCCAACAAGGTAGGTGAAGGACAGCTTTCACAAACACTTGTATCTCAGAACTGAGCATGTGGAAAGACATTCGTTCATCTTTCACAAATGGAAGAGTTTGCAAGAGAAACATTTACTCAGTTATCTCAGTGTGTTTCCTAGTCCCGTTATGTAGTTCCTGCATTTTTCAATGTAAAACCGAGTTGGATCGTGTACCTCCCCATATATATGTATGGAGTACATTTTGCAACTGATAAGAAACTTTGTGTTCCAATCAGGCTAGGTGAAGGACGGCTTTCACACACACTTATCTCTCAGAACTACGCATGTGGAGAGACGTTCGTTCATCTTGCACAAATGGAAAGGTTTGTTGGAGAAACATATGCTCTGATTTCTCAGTGTGTTTCCTAGGGCCGGTTTGAAGTTCCTGCAGTTTTCACTTTAAAACCTAGTTGGAGAGATTACCTCCCCATATATATATATATGGAGTACAGTTCGCTACTGAAAAGAAACTTTGTGTTCAGATCCAGCTGGTTGAAAGTCGGTTTACATACACATTTATTTCTCAGAACTGAGCATGTGGAGAGAGTTTCGTTCGTCTAGCTCAAAGGGAAAAGTTTGCAGGAGATAATTTCTCTCTGGTATCTCAGTGTGTTTCCTAGTGCCGATATGAATTTCCTGCACTTTTCACTGTAAAACCGAGTTGGAGCGAGTACCTAGCCATAGACATCTATGGAGTTCAGTTGGCAAATGAAAAGAAACTTTGTTTTCCCACAAGCTAGGTAAAGGACGGTTTTCACACACACTTATCTCTCAGAACTGAGCATGTGGAGAGACTTTCATTCATCTTGCACAAATGGAAAGTTTTGCTGGAGAAACATATTCGCTGATTTCTCAGTGTGTTTCCTAGGGCCGGTTTGAAGTTCCTGGAGATTTCACTGTAAAACCGAGTTGGAGCGAGTATCTCTTTATATATATTTTTATGGGGTGCAGTTTGCATCTGAAAAGAAACTTGTTTTCCCAAACACCTAGGTGAAGGACGGCTTTCACACACACTTATCTCTCAGAACTAAGCATGTGGAGAGATGTTTATTCATCTAACGCAAAATGAACGTGTTATAGGACAAACTTTTCCTCAGGTTTCTCAGTCTTTTCCTAGTGCTGGTTTCAATTTCCTGCAGGTTTCACTGTAAAAGAGTGTTGGAACTAGTGCCTCCCCATATATATGTATGGATTGCAGATTGCAACTGAATAGAATCTTTGTGTTCACAACAAGCTGGGTGAAGGCGGGTTTCAAACACACTTTTAAAAAAGAACTGAGCATGTGGGGAAACTTTCCTTCATCTAGCACAATGGGAACTGTTTGAAGGAGAAACTTTTACTCTGGTTTCTCAGTGTGTTTCCTAGAGCCGGTTTGAAGATCCTGCAGTTCACACTGTAAAATCGAGTTGGAGCTAGTACCACCCTATATACATATATGGGGTGCCGTTTGCAACTGAAAAGAAACTTTTTGTTCCCAAAAAGCTAGGTGAAGAACGGCTTTCACAAACACTTATCCCTCAGAAATCAGCTTGAGGAGAGATTTTGATTCATCTAGCACAAATGGAACGGGTTGCAGTAGAAACATTTACTCTGGTTTCTCAGTGTGTTTCCTAGAGCCGGTTTGAATTTCCTGCAGTTTTTACTGCAAAACGGTTTTGGAGCGAGTACCTCCCTGTATGTATGTATGGAGTGTAGTTTGCAACTGAAAAGAAACGTTGTGTTCACAACAATCTTGGTGTACAACGGCATTCACACACAATTATCTCTCAGAAATGAGCATGTAGAGAGACGTTCTTTCAACTAGCACATAGGGAACGGGTTGCAGAGAATCTTTTACTCTGGTTTCTCAGTGTGTTTCCTGGTGACTGATTGATGTTCCTGCAGTTATGACAGTAAAATCGAGTTGGAGGGAGCACCTCCCCATTTACATGTATGGAATGCAGATTGCAACGGAAAAGAAAATTTGTCTTCCCAAGAAGCTATTTGGAGTAGGGCTTTCTCACACACTTATCACTCAAAAGTGAGCATGTGGAGAGACGATCGTTTATGTAGCACAAATGGATCGGGTTTCAAGAGAAACTTTTACTCTCTTATCTCAGTGTGTTTCCTAGTGCTGGTTTGAATTTCCTGCAATTTAAACTGTAAAACCGATTTCCTGCGTGTACCTCCCCATATATATGTATGGAGTGCAGTTTGAAATTGAAAAGGAACTCTGTGTTCAAAACAAGCTAGCTGAAGGACGGCTTTCACACCCACTCATCTCTCAGAACTGAGCTTGTGGAGAGACGTTCGGTCATCTAGCTCAAAGGGAAGGGGTTGCAGGAGAAATTTTACTCTTGTTTCCCAGTGTGTTTCCTAGTGCCGGTTTGAATTTCCTGCAGTTTTCACTGTAAAAGAGAGTTGGAGCGAGTATCTCCCGATATATATTTATGGAGTGCATTTTGCATCTGAAAAAATCGTTGTGTTCAAAACAAGCTAGATGAAGGACGGCTTCACACACAATTATCTCTCAGAACTGAGCATGTGGAGAGACGTTCCTTCATCAAGCACGAAGGGAACGGTTTGCAGGATATACTTTTACTCTGGTTTCTGAATGTGTTTCATAGTGCCTGTTTGAATTTCCTGAAATTTTCACTGTAAAACTGAGTTGGAGCGAGTACCTCCCCATATATATGTATGGAGTGCACTTTGCAACTTAAAGGAGACTTTGTGTTCCCAACAAACTTGGTGAAGTACCGATTTCACTCACAATTATCTCTCAGAACTGAGCATGTGGAGAGACTTTCGTTTATCTAGCAAAATTGAAAGGGTTGCAGGAGAAACTTTTACTCTGTTTTCTCAGAGTGTTTCCTAGTACCTGTTTGAACTTCCTGCAGATTTCACTGTAAACTCGAGTTGGATTTGGTACCACCTAATATACATGTATTGAGTGCAGATTTCAACTGAAAGAGTCTTTGTGTTCCCAACAAGGTAGGTGAAGGACAGCTTTCACCAACACTTGTATCTCAGAACTTAGCATGTGGAGAGACTTTCGTTCATCTTTCACAAATGGAAGAGTTTGCAAGAGAAACATTTACTCAGTTATCTCAGTGTGTTTCTTAGTCCCGTTATGTAATTCCTGCATTTTTCAATGTAAAACTGAGTTGGATCGAGTCCCTCCCCATATATATGTATGGAGTACAAACTGCAACTGAAAAGAAACTTTGTGTTCCAATCAGGCTAGGTGAAGGACGGCTTTCACACACTTATCTCTCAGAACTACGCATGTGGAGAGACGTTCGTTCATCTTGCACAAATGGAAAGGTTTGTTGGAGAAACATATTCTCTGATTTCTCAGTGTGTTTCCTAGGGCCGGTTTGATGTTCCTGCAGTTTTCACTTTAAAACCTAGTTGGAGAGATTACCTCCCCATATATATATAGGGAGTACAGTTCGCTACTGAAAAGAAACTTTGTGTTCAGATCCAGCTGGTTGAAAGTCGGTTTACATACACACTTATTTCTCAGAACTGAGCATGTGGAGAGAGTTTCGTTCGTCTAGCTCAAAGGGAAAAGTTTGCAGGAGATAATTTCTCTCTGGTATCTCAGTGTGTTTCCTAGTGCCGATATGAATTTCCTGCACTTTTCACTGTAAAACCGAGTTGGAGCGAGTACCTAGCCATAGACATCTATGGAGTTCAGTTGGCAAATGGAAAGAAACTTTGTCTTCCCACAAGCTAGTTGAAGGACGGTTTTCACACACACTTATCTCTCAGAACTGAGCATGTGGAGAGACTTTCATTCATCTTGCACAAATGGAAAGTTTTGCTGGAGAAACATATTCGCTGATTTCTCAGTGTGTTTCCTAGGGCCGGTTTGAAGTTCCTGCAGATTTCACTGTAAAACCGAGTTGGAGCGAGTATCTCTTTATATATATTTTTATGGAGTGCAGTTTGCATCTGAAAAGAAACTTGTTTTCCCAAAAACCTAGGTGAAGGACGGCTTTCACACACACTTATCTCTCAGAACTAAGCATGTGGAGAGATGTTCGTTCATCTAACGCAAAATGAACGTGTTATATGAAAAACTTTTCCTCTGGTTTCTCAGTCTTTTTCCTAGTGCCGGTTTCAATTTCCTGCAGGTTTCACTGTAAAAGAGTGTTGGAACTAATGCCTCCCCATATATATGTATGGATTGCAGTTTGCAACTGAATAGAATATTTGTGTTCCCAACAAGCTGGGTGAAGGGGTTTTCAAACACACTTTTAAAAAAGAACTGAGCATGTAGATAGACTTTCCTTCATCTAGCAAAATGGGAACTGTTTGAAGGAGAAACTTTTACTCTGTTTTCTCAGTGTGTTTCCTAGTGCCGGTTTGAAGATCCTGCAGTTCACATTGTAAAATCGAGTTGGAGCTAGAACCACCCCATATACATATATGGAGTGCCGTTTGCAAGTGAAAAGAAACTTTTTGTTCCCAAAAAGCTAGGTGAAGAACGGCTTTCACAAACACTTATCTCTCAGAAATGAGCTTGAGGAGAGATTTTGATTCATCTAGCACAAATGGAACGGGTTGCAGTAGAAACATTTACTCTGGTTTCTCAGTGTGTTTCCTAGTGCCGGTTTGAATTTCCTGCAGTTTTTACAGCAAAACTGTTTTGGAGCGAGTACCTCCCCATATGTATGTATGGGGTGTAGTTTGCAACTGAAAAGAAACGTTGTGTTCACAACAATCTTTGTGTACGACGGCATTCACACACACTTATCTCTCAGAAATGAGCTGTAGAGAGACGTTCTTTCAACTAGCACATAGGGAACGGGTTGCAGAGACTCTTTTACTCTGGTTTCTCAGTGTGTTTCCTGGTGACTGATTGATGTTCCTGCAGTTTTCACAGTAAAATCGAGTTGGAGGGAGCACCTCCCCATATACATGTATGGATTGCAGATTGCAATGGAAAAGATAATTTGTGTTCCCAAGAAGCTATATGGAGGAGGGCTTTCTCACACACTTATCACTCAAAAGTGAGCATGTGGAGAGACGATCGTTTATCTAGCACAAATGGATCGGGTTTCAGGAAAAACTTTTACTCTCTTATCTCAGTGTGTTTCCTAGTGCTGGTTTGAATTTCCTGCAATTTAAACTGTAAAACCGATTTCCTGCGTGTACCTCCCCATATATATGTATGGAGTGCAGTTTGAAATTGAAAAGGATCTCTGTGTTCAAAACAAGCTAGCTGAAGGACGGCTTTCACACCCACACATCTCTCAGAACTGAGCTTGTGGAGAGACGTTCGTTCATCTAGCTCAAAGGGAACGGGTTGCAGGAGAAATTTTACTCTGGTTTCCCAGTGTGTTTCCTACTGCCAGTTTGAAGTTCCTGCAGTTTTCACTGTAAAAGAGAGTTGGAGCGAGTATCTCCCGATATATATTTATGGAGTGCATTTTGCATCTGAAAAAATCGTTGTGTTCAAAACAAGCTAGATGAAGGACGGCTTCACACACAATTATCTCTCAGAACTGAGCATGTGGAGAGACGTTCCTTCATCAAGCATGAAGGGAACGGGTTGCAGGATATACTTTTACTCTGGTTTCTCAATGTGTTTCATCGTGCCTGTTTGAATTTCCTGAAATTTTCACTGTAAAACTGAGTTGGAGCGAGTACCTCCCCATATATAAGTATGGTTTGCACTTTGCAACTTAAAGGAGACTTTGTGTTCCCAACAAACTTGGTGAAGTACCGATTTCACTCACAATTATTTCTCAAAACTGAGCATGTGGAGAGACTATCGTTTATCTAGCAAAAAGTGAACGGGTTGCAGGAGAAACTTTTACTCTGTTTTCTCAGAGTGTTTCCTAGTACCTGTTTGAACTTCCTGCAGATTTCACTGTAAACTCGAGTTGGATTTGGTACCTCCTAATATACATGTATGGAGTGCAGATTTCAACTGAAAAGAGTCTTTGTGTTCCCAACAAGGTAGGTGAAGGACAGCTTTCACAAACACTTATATCTCAGAACTGAGCATGTGGAGAGACTTTCGTTCATTTTTCACAAATGGAAGAGTTTGCAAGAGAAACATTTACTCAGTTATCTCAGTGTGTTTCCTAGTCCCGTTATGTAGTTCCTGCATTTTTCAATGTAAAACCGAGTTGGATCGATTACCTCCCCATATATATGTATGGAGTACATTTTGCAACTGAAAAGAAACTTTGTGTTCCAAACAGGCTAGGTGAAGTACAGCTTTCACACACACTTATCTCTCAGAGCTAAGCATGTGTAGAGTCGTTCGTTCATCTTGCACAAATGGAAAGGTTTGTTGGAGAAACATATGCTCTGATTTCTCAGTGTGTTTCCTAGGGCCAGTTTGAAGTTCCTGCAGTTTTCACTGTAAAACCTTGTTGGTGGGATTACCTCCCCATATATATATATGGAGTACAGTTCGCTACTGTAAAGAAACTTTTTGTTCAGAACCAGCTGGGCGAAATACGGTTTACATACACACTTATTTCTCAGAACTGAGCATGTGGAGAGAGTTTCGTTCGTCTAGCTCAAAGGGAAAAGTTTGCAGGAGATAATTTCTCTCTGGTATCTCAGTGTGTTTCCTAGTGCCGATATGAATTTCCTGCAATTTTCACTGTAAAACCGAGTTGGAGCGAGTACCTAGCCGTAGACATCTATGGAGTTCAGTTGGCAAACGAAAAGAAACTTTGTCTTCCCACAAGCTAGGTGAAGGACGGTTTTCACACACACTTATCTCTCAGAACTGAGCATGTGGAGAGACTTTCATTCATCTTGCACAAATGGAAAGTTTTGCTGGAGAAACATATTCGCTGATTTCTCATTGTGTTTCCTAGGGCCGGTTTGAATTTCCTGCAGGTTTCACTGTAAAAGAGTGTTGGAACTAGTGCCTCCCCATATATATGTTTTAATTGCAATTTGCAACTGAAAAGAATCTTTGTGTTCCCAACAAGCTAGGTGAAGGCGGCTTTCTAACACACTTTTAAAAAAGAACTGAGCATGTGGGGAGATTTTCCTTCATCTAGCACAATGGGAACTGTTTGAAGGAGGAACTTTTACTCTGGTTTCTCAGTGTTTTTCCTAGTGCCGGTTTGAAGATCCTGCAGTTCACACTGTAAAATCGAGTTGGAGCTAGTACCACCCCATATACATATATGGAGTGCCGTTTGCAAGTGAAAAGAAACTTTTTGTTCCCAAAAAGCTAGGTGAAGAACGGCTTTCACAAACACTTATCTCTCAGAAATGAGCTTGAGGAGAGACTTTGGTTCATCTAGCACAAATGGAACGGGTTGCAGTAGAAACATTTACTCTGGTTTCTCAGTGTGTTTCCTAGTGCCGGTTTGAATTTCTTGCAGTTTTTACAGCAAAACTGTTTTGGAGCGAGTACCTCCCCATATGTATGTATGGAGTGTATTTTGCAACTGAAAAGAAACGTTGTGTTCACAACAAGCTCGGTGTACGACGGCATTCACACACACTTATCTCTCAGAAATGAGCATGTAGAGAGACGTTCTTTCAACTAGCACATAGGGAACGGGTTGCAGAGAATCTTTTAGTCTGGTTTCTCAGTGTGTTTCCTGGTGACTGATTGATGTTCCTGCAGTTTTCACAGTAAAATCGAGTTGGAGGGAGCACATCCCCATATACATGTATGGATTGCAGATTGCAACGGAAAAGACAATTTGTGTTCCCAAGAAGCTATGTGGAGTAGGGCTTTCTCACACAATTATCAATCAAAAGTGAGCATGTGGAGTGACGATAGTTTATCTAGCACAAATGGATCGGGTTTCAGGAGAAACTTTTACTATGGTTTCTCAGTGATTTTTCTAGTGCAGGTTTGAATTTCCTGCAGTTTACACTGTAAAACGGAATTCGAGAGTGTACCTCCACATATATATATATGGATTGCAGTTTGAAACTGAAAAGAATCTATGTGTTCAAAACAAGCTAGCTGAAGGACGGCTTTCACACCCACTCATCTCTCAGAACTGAGCTTGTGGAGAGACGTTCGTTCATCTAGCTCAAAGGGATCGTGTTGCAGGAGAAATTTAACTGTGGTTTCCCAGTGTGTTTCCCAGTGCCGGTTTGTATTTCCTGCAATTTTCACTGTAATGAGTGTTGGGGCGAGTACCTCCCGATATATATTTATGGAGTGCATTTTGCATCTGAAAAATCGTTGTGTTCGAAACAAGCTAGGTGAATGACGGCTTCACCCACAATTATCTATCAGAACTGAGCATGTTGAGAGACGTTCCTTCATCAAGCACGAAGGGAACGGGTTGCAGCATATACTTTTACTCTGGTTTCTCATTTTTTTCATACTGCCTGTTTCAATTTCCTGCAGTTTTCACTGTAAAACTGAGTTGAAGCGAATACCTCCCCGTATATATGTATGGAGTGCACTTTGCAAATTAAGGAAACTTTGTGTTCCCAACAAACTTGGTGAAGTACCGATTTCACTCACAATTATCTCTCAGAACTGAGCATGTGGAGAGACTTTCGTTTATCTAGCAAAAAGTGAACGGGTTGCAGGAGAAACTTTTACTCTGTTTTCTCAGAGTGTTTCCTAGTACCTGTTTGAACTTCCTGCAGATTTCACTGTAAACTCGAGTTGGATTTGGTACCTCCTAATATACATGTATGGAGTGCAGATTTCAAATGAAAAGAGTCTTTGTGTTCCCAACAAGGTAGGTGAAGGACAGCTTTCACCAACAAACACTTGTATCTCAGAACTGAGCATGTGGAGAGACTTTCGTTCATCTTTCACAAATGGAAGAGTTTGCAAGAGAAATATTTACTCAGTTATCTCAGTGTGTTTCCTAGTCCCGTTATGTAGTTCCTGCATTTTTCAATGTAAAAACGAGTTGGATCGAGAACCTCCCCATATATATGTATGGAGTACAGTCTGCAACTGAAAAGAAACTTTGTGTTCCAAACAGGCTAGGTAAAGGACGGCTTTCACACCCACTTATCTCTCAGAACTACACATGTGGAGAGACGTTCGTTCATCTTGCACAAATGGAAAGATTTGTTGGAGAAACATATGCTCTGATTTCTCAGTGTGTTTCCTAGGGCTGATTTGAAGTTCCTGCAGTTTTCACTTTAAAACTTAGTTGGAGAGATTACCTCCCCATATATATATAGGGAGTACAGTTCGCTACTGAAAAGAAACTTTGTGTTCAGATCCAGCTGGTTGAAAGACGGTTTACATACACACTTATTTCTCAGAACTGAGCATGTGGAGAGAGTTTCGTTCGTCTAGCTCAAAGGGAAAAGTTTGCAGGAGATAATTTCTCTCTGGTATCTCAGTGTGTTTCCTAGTGCCGATATGAATTTCTTGCAATTTTCACTGTAAAACCGAGTTGGAGCGAGTACCTAGCCGTAGACATCTATGGAGTTCAGTTGGCAAACGAAAAGAGACTTTGTCTTCCCACAAGCTAGGTGAAGGACGGTTTTCACACACACTTATCTCTCAGAACTGAGCATGTGGAGAGACTTTCATTCATCTTGCACAAATGGAAAGTTTTGCTGGAGAAACATATTCGCTGATTTCTCAGTGTGTTTCCTAGGGCCGGTTTGAAGTTCCTGCAGATTTCACTGTAAAACCGAGTTGGAGCGAGTATCTCTTTATATATATTTTTATGGAGTGCAGTTTGCATCTGAAAAGAAACTTGTTTTCCCAAAAACCTAGGTGAAGGACGGCTTTCACACACACTTATCTCTCAGAATAAAGCATGTGGAGAGATGTTCGTTCATCTAACGCAAAATGAACGTGTTATAGGAGAAACTTTTCCTCTGGTTTCTCAGTCTTTTTCCTAGCGCCGGTTTGAATTTCCTGCAGGTTTCACTGTAAAAGAGTGTTGGAAATAGGGCCTCCCCATATATATGTATGGATTGCAGTTTGCAACTGAATAGAATCTTTGTGTTCCCAACAAGCTGGATGAAGGCGGCTTTCAATCACACTTTTAAAAAAGAACTGAGCATGTGGGGAGACTTTCCTTCATCTAGCAAAATGGGTACTGTTTGAAGGAGAAACTTTTACTCTGGTTTCTCAGTGTGTTTCCAAGTGCCAGTTTGAAATTCCTGCAGATATCCCTGTAAAACCGTGTTGGAGATGGTACCTCCCCATATAAATGTATGGAGTTCAGTTTGCAACTGAAAGAAAGTATTTTTTCTGAAAAAGCTACGTGAAAGATGGCTTTCACACGCACTTATTTCTCAGAACTGAGCATGTGGAGAGAAGTTCTTTCATCTAATGCAAAATGAACGTGTTACAGAAGAAAGTATTCAACTGGTTTCTCAGTGTGTTTTCTAGAGCCGGTTTGAAGTTCCTGCAGTTTTCACTGTAAAACCTAGTTGGAGAGATTACCTCCCCATATATATATATGGAGTACAGTTCGCTACTGAAAAGAAAATTTGTGTTCAGAACCAGCTGGTTGAAAGACGGTTTACATACACACTTGTTTCTCAGAACTGAGCATGTGGAGAGAGTTTCGTTCGTCTAGCTCAAAGGGAAAAGTTTGCAGGAGATAATTTCTCTCTGGTATCTCAGTGTGTTTCCAAGTGCCGATATGAATTTCCTGCACTTTTCACTGTAAAACCGAGTTGGAGCGAGTACCTAGCCATAGACATCTATGGAGATCAGTTGGCAAATGAAAAGAAAGTTTGTCTTCCCACAAGCTAGGTGAAGGACGGTTTTCACATACACTTATCTCTGAGAACTGGGCATGTGGAGAGATGTTCGTTCATCTAACGCAAAATGAACGTGTTATAGGAGAAACTTTTCCTCTGGTTTCTCAGTCTTTTTCCAAGTGCCGGTTTGAATTTCCTGCAGGTTTCACTGTAAAAGAGTGTTGGAACTAGTGCCTCCCCTTATATATGTATGGATTGCAGTTTGCAACTGAAAAGAATCTTTGTGTTCCCAACAAGCTAGGTGAAGGCGGCTTTCAAACACACTTTTAAAAAAGAACTGAGCATGTGGGGAGACTTTCCTTCATCTAGCACAATGGGAACTCTTTGAAGGAGAAACTTTTACTCTGGTTTCTCAGTGTGTTTACTAGTGCCGGTTTGAAGATCCTGCAGTTCACACTGTAAAATCGAGTTGGAGCTAGTACCACCCCATATACTTATATGGAGTGCCGTTTGCAAGTGAAAAGAAACTTTTTGTTCCCAAAAAGCTAGGTGAAGAACGGCTTTCACAAACACTTATCTCTCAGAAATGAGCTTGAGGAGAGACATTGTTTCATCTAGCACAAATGGAACGGGTTGCAGTAGAAACATTTACTCTGGTTTCTCAGTGTGTTTCCTAGTGCCGGTTTGAATTTCCTGCAGTTTTTACAGCAAAACTGTTTTGGAGCGAGTACCTCCCCATATGTATGTATGGAGTGTAGTTTGCAACTGAAAAGAAACGTTGTGTTCACAACAATCTTGGTGTACGACGGCATTCACACACACTTATCTCTCAGAAATGAGCATGTAGAGAGACGTTCTTTCAACTAGCACATAGGGAACTGGTTGCAGAGACTCTTTTACTCTGGTTTCTCAGTGTTTTTCCTGGTGACTGATTGATGTTCCTGCAGTTTTCACATTAAAATTGAGTTGGAGGGAGCACCTCCCCATATACATGTATGGATTGCAGATTGCAACTGAAAAGAATATTTGTGTTCCCAAGAAGCTATGTGGAGTAGGGCTTTCTCACACACTTATCACTCAAAAGTGAGCATGTGGAGTGACGATAGTTTATCTAGCACAAATGGATCGGGTTTCAGGAGAAACTTTTACTCTGTTTTCTCAGTGAGTTTCCTAGTGCAGGTTTGAATTTCCTGCAGTTTACAATGTAAAATGGATTTCAAGCGTGTACCTCCACATGTATATGTATGGATTGCAGTTTGAAACTGAAAGAAACTATGCGTTCAAAACAAGCTAGTTGAATGACGGCTTTCACACCCACTCATCTCTCAGACCTGAGCTTGTGGAGGGATGTTCGTTCATCTAGCTCAATGGGATCAGTTTGCAGGAGAAATTTTACTCTGGTTTCCCAGGGTGTTTAGTAGTGCTGGTTTGAAGTTCCTGCAGTTTTCACTGTAAAAGAGAGTTGGAGCGAGTACCTCCCATATATATTTTTGGAGGGCATTTTGCATCTGAAAAAATCGTTGTGTTCAAAATAAGCTAGGTGAATGACGGCTTCACCCACAATTATCTATCTGAACTGAGCATGTGGAGAGACGTTCCTTCATCAAGCACGAAGGGAACGGGTTGCAGCATATACTATTACTCTGGTTTCTCAGTGTTTTTCATAGTGCCTGTTTCAATTTCATGCAATTTTCACTGTAAAACTGAGTTGGAGCGAGTAAATCCCCATATATATATAAGGAGTGTACGTTGCAACTTAAAGGAGACTTTTTGTTCCCAACAAGCTTTGTTAAGAACGGATTTTACACACAATTATCTCTCAGAACTGAGCATGTGGAGAGACTTTCTTTTATGTAGCACAAAGGGAAAGGGTTGCAGGTGAAACTTTTACTCTGGTTTCTCAGTGTTTTTCCTAGTACCAGTTTTAAGTTCCTGCAGATTACACTGTAAACACGAGTTGGAGCTAGTACCTCCCAATGTACATGTATGAAGTTCAGAATTCAACTGAAAAGAATCGTTGTGTTCCCAACAAACTAGGTGAAGAACGGCTTTCACACAAACTTATCTCTGAGAAATGAGCATGTGAAGAGACTCTTTTTCACCTAGCACAAATGGAACGGTTTGCAGGAGAAAATTTTACTCTGGTTTCTCAGTGTGTTTCCTAGTGCCGGTTTGAATTATCTGCAGGTTTCACTGTAAAAGTGTGTTTGAACTAGTGCCTCCCCATATATATGTATGGATTGCAGTTTGCAACTGAAAAGAATCTTTGTGTTCCCGACAAGCTAGGTGAAGGCGGCTTTCAAACACACTTTTAAAAAAGAACTGAGCATGTGGGGAGACTTTCCTTCATCTAGCACAATGGGAACTGTTTGAAGGAGAAACTTTTACTCTGGTTTCTCAGTGTGTTTCCTAGTGCCGGGATGAAGATCCTGCAGTTCACACTGTAAAATCGAGTTGGAGCTAGTACCACCCCATATACATATATGGAGTGCCGTTTGCAACTGAAAAGAAACTTTTTGTTCCCAAAAAGCTAGGTGAAGAACGGCTTTCACAAACACTTATCTCTCAGAAATGAGCTTGAGGAGAGACATTGGTTCATTTAGCACAAATGGAACGGGTTGCAGTAGAAACATTTACTCTGGTTTCTCATTGTGTTTCCTAGTGCCGGTTTGAATTTCCTGCAGTTTTTACTGCAAAACTGTTTTGGAGCGAGTACCTCCCCATATGTATGTATGGAGTGTAGTTTGCAACTGAAAAGGAACGTTGTGTTCACAACAATCTTGGTGTATGACGGCATTCACACACACTTATCTCTCAGAAATGAGCATGTAGAGAGACGTTCTTTCAACTAGCACTTAGGGAACGGGTTGCAGAGAATCTTTTACTCTGGTTTCTCAGTGTGTTTCCTGGTGACTGATTGATGTTCCTGCAGTTTTCACAGTAAAATCGAGTTGGAGGGAGCACCTCCCCATATACATGTATGGATTGCAGATTGCAACGGAAAAGAAAATTTGTGTTCCCAAGAAGCTATGTGGAGTAGGGCTTTCTCACACCCTTATCACTCAAAAGTGAGCATGTGGAGAGACGATCGTTTATCTAGCACAAATGGATCGGGTTTCAGGAGAAACTTTTACTCTCTTATGTCAGTGTGTGTTCTCTAGTGCTGGTTTGAATTTCCTGCAATTTAAACTGTAAAACCGATTTCCTGCGTGTACCTCCCCATATATATGTATGGAGTGCAGTTTGAAATTGAAAAGGAACTGTGTGTTCAAAACAAGCTAGCTGAAGGACGGCTTTCACACCCACTCATCTCTCAGAACTGAGCTTGTGGAGAGACGTTCGTTCATCTAGCTCAAAGGGAACGGGTTGCAGGTGAAATTTTACTCTGGTTTCCCAGTGTGTTTCCTAGTGCCGGTTTGAAGTTCCTGCAGTTTTCACTGTAAAAGAGAGTTGGAGCGAGTATCTCCCGATATATATTTATGGAGTGCATTTTGCATCTGAAAAAATCGTTGTGTTCAAAACAAGCTAGATGAAGGACAGCTTCACACACAATTATCTCTCAGAACTGAGCATGTGGAGAGACGTTCCTTCATCAAGCACGAAGGGAACGGGTTGCAGGATATACTTTTACTCTGGTTTCTCAATGTGTTTCATCGTGCCTGTTTGAATTTCCTGAAATTTTCACTGTAAAACTGAGTTGGAGCGAGTACCTCCCCATATATATGTATGGAGTGCACATTGCAACTTAAAGGGTACTTTGTGTTCCCAAGAAACTTGGTGAAGTACCGATTTCACTCACAATTATCTCTCAGAACTGAGCATGTGGAGAGACTTTCGTTTATCTAGCAAAAAGTGAACGGGTTGCAGGAGAAACTTTTACTCTGTTTTCTCAGAGTGTTTCCTAGTACCTGTTTGAACTTCCTGCAGATTTCACTGTAAACTCGAGTTGGATTTGGTACCTCCTAATATACATGTATGGAGTGCAGATTTCAACTGAAAAGAGTCTTTGTGTTCCCAACAAGGTAGGTGAAGGACAGCTTTCACAAACATTTGTATCTCAGAACTGAGCATGTGGAGAGACTATCGTTCATCTTTCACAAATGGAAGAGTTTGCAAGAGAAACATTTACTCAGTTATCTCAGTGTGTTTCCTAGTCCCGTTATGTAGTTCCTGCATTTTCAATGTAAAAACGAGTTTAATCGAGTACCTCCCCATGTATATGTATGAAGTACAGTTTGTAACTGAAAAGAAACTTTGTGTTCCAAACAGGCTAGTTGAAGGACGGCTTTCACACACACTTATCTCTCAGAACTACGCATGTGGAGAGACGTTCGTTCATCTTGCACAAATGGAAAGGTTTGTTGGAGAAACATATGCTCTGATTTCTCAGTGTGTTTCCTCGTGCCGGTTTGAAGTTCCTGCAGATTTCACTGTAAATCCAATTTGGAGCGAGTACCTCCTCATATATTTATTTATGGAATGCAGTTTGCATCTTAAAAGCAACTTTGTGTTCCCAACATGCTAAGTGAATTACAGCTTTCACAAACTCCTATATCTCAGAACTGAGCGCGTGGAAAGACTTTCGTTCATATAGCAGAAATGGAATTGGTGGAAGAGAAACTTTTACTCTGGTTTCTCAGTGTGTTTCCAAGTGCCAGTTTGAAATTCCTGCAGATTTCCCTGTAAAACCGTGATGGAGAGGGTACCTCCCCATATAAATGTATTCAGTACAGATTGCAACTGAAAAGAAAGTTTTTGTTCCAAACATGCTAGGTGAAATACGGCTTTCACACACACTTATTTCTCAGAACTGAGCATGTGGAGAGAAGTTCTTTCATCTAATGCAAAATGAACGTGTTACAGAAGATAATATTCCACTGGTTTCTCAGTGTGTTTCCTAGGGCCGGTTTGAAGTTCCTGCAGTTTTCACTTTAAGAACTAGTTGGAGAGATTACCTCCCCATATATATATATGGAGTACAGTTCAATATTGAAAAGAAACTTTGTGTTCAGAACCAGCTGGGTTAAAGACGGTTTACATACACACTTATTTCTCAGAACTGAGCATGTGGAGAGAGTTTCGTTCGTCTAGCTCAAAGGGAAACGTTTGCAGGAGATAAATTCTCTCTGGTATCTCAGTGTGTTTCCTAGTGCCGATATGAATTTCCTGCACTTTTCACTGTAAAACCGAGTTGGAGCGAGTACCAAGCCTTAGACATCTATGGAGTTCAGTTGGCAAATGAAAAGAAACTTTGTCTTCCCACAAGCTGGGTGAAGGACGATATTCACACACACTTATCTCTCAGAACTGAGCATGTGAAGAGATGATCGTGCATTTAACGCAAAATGAACGTGTTATAGGAGAAACTTTTCCTCTGGTTTCTCAGTATTTTTCCTAGTGCCGGTTTGAATTTCCTGCAGGTTTCACTGTAAAAGAGTGTTGGAACTAGTGCCTCCCCACATATATGTATGGATTGCAGTTTGCAACTGAAAAGAATCTTTGTGTTCCCAACAAGCTAGGTGAAGGCGGCTTTCAAACACACTTTTAAAAAAGAACTGAGCATGTGGGGAGACTTTCCTTCATCTAGCACAATGGGAACTGTTTGAAGGAGAAACTTTTACTCTGGTTTCTCAGTGTGTTTCCTAGTGCCGGTTTGAAGATCCTGCAGTTCACACTGTAAAATCGAGTTGGAGCTAGTACCACCCCATATACATATATGGAGTGCCGTTTGCAACTGAAAAGAAACTTTTTGTTCCCAAAAAGCTAGGTGAAGAACGGCTTTCACAAACACTTATCTCTCAGAAATGACCTTAAGGAGAGACTTTGGTTCATCCAGCACAAATGGAACGGGTTGCAGTAGAAACATTTACTCTGGTTTCTCAGTGTGTTTCCTAGTGCCGGTTTGAATTTCCTGCAGTTTTTACTGCAAAACTGTTTTGGAGCGAGTACCTCCCCATATGTATGTATGGAGTTTAGTGTGCAACTGAAAATTAACGTTGTGTTCACAACTATCTTGGTGTACGACGGCATTCACACACACTTATCTCTCAGAAATGAGCATGTAGAGAGACGTTCTTTCAACTAGCACTTAGGGATTGGGTTGCAGAGAATCTTTTACTCTGGTTTCTCAGTGTGTTTCCTGGTGACTGATTGATGTTCCTGCAGTTTTCACAGTAAAATCGAGTTGGAGGGCGCACCTCCCCATATACATGTATGGATTGCAGATTGCAACGGAAAAAAAAATTTGTGTTCCCAAGAAGCTATGTGGAGTAGGGCTTTCTCACACCCTTATCACTCAAAAGTGAGCATGTGGAGAGACGATCGTTTATCTAGCACAAATGGATCGGGTTTCAGGAGAAACATTTACTCTCTTATCTCAGTGTGTGTTCTCTAGTGCTGGTTTGAATTTCCTGCAATTTAAACTGTAAAAGCGATTTCCTGCGTGTACCTCCCCATATATATGTATGGAGTGCAGTTTGAAATTGAAAAGGAACTGTGTGTTCAAAACAAGCTAGCTGAAGGACGGCTTTCACACCCACTCATCTCTCAGAACTGAGCTTGTGGAGAGACGTTCGTTCATCTAGCTCAAAGGGAACGGGTTGCAGGAGAAATTTTACTCTGGTTTCCTAGTGTGTTTCTTAGTGCCGTTTTGAAGTTCCTGCAGTTTTCACTGTAAAAGAGAGTTGGAGCGAGTATCTCCCGATATATATTTATGGAGTGCATTTTGCATCTGAAAAAATCGTTGTGTTCAAAACAAGCTAGATGAAGGACGGCTTCACACACAATTATCTCTCAGAACTGAGCATGTGGAGAGACGTTCCTTCATCAAGCACGAAGGGAACGGGTTGCAGGATATACTTTTACTCTGGTTTCTCAATGTGTTTCATAGTGCCTGTTTGAATTTCCTGAAATTTTCACTGCAAAACTGAGTTGGAGGTAGTACCTCCCCATATATAAGTATGGATTGCACTATGCAACTTAAAGGAGACTTTGTGTTCCCAACAAACTTGGTGAAGTACCGATTTCACTCACAATTATCTCTCAGAACTGAGCATGTGGAGAGACTTTCGTTTATCTAGCAAAAAGTGAACGGGTTGCAGGAGGAACTTTTACTCTGTTTTCTCAGAGTGTTTCCTAGTACCTGTTTGAACTTCCTGCAGATTTCACTGTAAACTCGAGTTGGATTTGGTACCTCCTAATATACATGTATGGAGTGCAGATTTCAACTGAAAAGTGTCTTTGTGTTCCCAACAAGGTAGGAGAAGGCAACTTTCACAAACTCTTATATCTCAGAACTGAGCATGTGGAGAGAATTTCGTTCATCTTTCACAAATGGAAGAATTTGCAAGAGAAACATTTACTCAGTTATCTCAGTGTTTTTCCTAGTCCTGATATGTTGTTCCTGCATTTTTCAATGTAAAATCGAGTTGGATCGAGTACCTCCCCATATATGTATGGAGTACAGTTTGCAACTGAAAAGAAACTTTGTGTTCCAAACAGGCTAGGTGAAGGACGGCTTTCACACACACTTAAATCTCAGAGCTACGCATGTGGAGAGACGTTCGTTCATCTAGCACAAATGGAACGGTTGGAGGAGAAACTTTTACTCTGGTTTCTCAGTGTGTTTCCAAGTGCCAGTTTGAAATTCCTGCAGATATCCCTGTAAAACCGTGTTGGAGAGGGTACCTCCCCAAATAAATGTATGGAGTACAGTTTGCAACTGAAAGAAAGTATTTTTCCCCAAAAAGCTAGGTGAAAGACGGCTTTCACACACACTTATTTCTCAGAACTGAGCATGTGGAGAAAAGTCCTTTCATCTAATGCATAATGAACGTGTTACAGAAGATAATATTCCACTGGTTTCTCAGTGTGTTTCCTAGGGCCGGTTTGAAGTTCCTGCAGTTTTCACTTTAAGAACTAGTTGGAGAGATTACCTCCCCATATATATATATGGAGTACAGTTCGCTATTGAAAAGAAACTTTGTGTTCAGAACCAGCTGGGTGAAAGACGGTTTACATACACACTTATTTCTCAGAACTGAGCATGTGGAGAGAGTTTCGTTCGTCTAGTTCAAAGGGAAAAGTTTGCAGGAGATAAATTCTCTCTGGTATCTCAGTGTGTTTCCTAGTGCCGATATGAATTTCCTGCACTTTTCACTGTAAAACCCAGTTGGAGCGAGTACCTAGCCATAGACATCTATGGAGTTCAGTTGGCAAAAGAAAAGAAACTTTGTCTTCCCACAAGCTGGGTGAAGGACGATTTTCACACACACTAATCTCTCAGAACTGAGCATGTGGAGAGATGATCGTGCATCTAACGCAAAATGAACGTGTTATAGGAGAAACTTTTCCTCTGGTTTCTCAGTCTTTTTCCTAGTGCCGGTTTGAATTTCCTGCAGGTTTCACTGTAAAAGAGTGTTGGAACTAGTGCCTCCCCACATATATGTATGGATTGCAGTTTGCAACTGAAAAGAATCTTTGTGTTCCCAACAAGCTAGGTGAAGGCGGCTTTCAAACACACTTTTAAAAAAGAACTGAGCATGTGGGGAGACTTTCCTTCATCTAGCACAATGGGAACTGTTTGAAGGAGAAACTTTTACTCTGGTTTCTCAGTGTGTTTCCTAGTGCCGGGTTGAAGATCCTGCAGTTCACACTGTAAAATCGAGTTGGAGCTAGTACCACCCCATATACATATATGGAGTGCCGTTTGCAACTGAAAAGAAACTTTTTGTTCCCAAAAACCTAGGTGAAGAACGGCTTTCACAAACACTTATCTCTCAGAAATGAGCTTGAGGAGAGACATTGGTTCATCTAGCACAAATGGAACGGGTTGCAGTAGAAACATTTACTCTGGTTTCTCAGTGTGTTTCCTAGTGCCAGTTTGAAATTCCTGCAGATATCCCTGTAAAACCGTGTTGGAGAGGGTACCTCCCCAAATAAATGTATGGAGTACAGTTTGCAACTGAAAGAAAGTATTTTTCCCCAAAAAGCTAGGTGAAAGACGGCTTTCACACACACTTATTTCTCAGAACTGAGCATGTGGAGAAAAGTCCTTTCATCTAATGCATAATGAACGTGTTACAGAAGATAATATTCCACTGGTTTCTCAGTGTGTTTCCTAGGGCCGGTTTGAAGTTCCTGCAGTTTTCACTTTAAGAACTAGTTGGAGAGATTACCTCCCCATATATATATATGGAGTACAGTTCGCTATTGAAAAGAAACTTTGTGTTCAGAACCAGCTGGGTGAAAGACGGTTTACATACACACTTATTTCTCAGAACTGAGCATGTGGAGAGAGTTTCGTTCGTCTAGTTCAAAGGGAAAAGTTTGCAGGAGATAAATTCTCTCTGGTATCTCAGTGTGTTTCCTAGTGTCGATATGAATTTCCTGCACTTTTCACTGTAAAACCCAGTTGGAGCGAGTACCTAGCCATAGACATCTATGGAGTTCAGTTGGCAAAAGAAAAGAAACTTTGTCTTCCCACAAGCTGGGTGAAGGACGATTTTCACACACACTTATCTCTCAGAACTGAGCATGTGGAGAGATGATCGTGCATCTAACGCAAAATGAACGTGTTATAGGAGAAACTTTTCCTCTGGTTTCTCAGTCTTTTTCCTAGTGCCGGTTTGAATTTCCTGCAGGTTTCACTGTAAAAGAGTGTTGGAACTAGTGCCTCCCCACATATATGTATGGATTGCAGTTTGCAACTGAAAAGAATCTGTGTGTTCCCAACAAGCTAGGTGAAGGCGGCTTTCAAACACACTTTTAAAAAAGAACTGAGCATGTGGGGGGACTTTCCTTCATCTAGCACAATGGGAACTGTTTGAAGGAGAAACTTTTACTCTGGTTTCTCAGTGTGTTTCCTAGTGCCGGGTTGAAGATCCTGCAGTTCACACTGTAAAATCGAGTTGGAGCTAGTACCACCCCATATACATATATGGAGTGCCGTTTGCAACTGAAAAGAAACTTTTTGTTCCCAAAAACCTAGGTGAAGAACGGCTTTCACAAACACTTATCTCTCAGAAATGAGCTTGAGGAGAGACATTGGTTCATCTAGCACAAATGGAACGGGTTGCAGTAGAAACATTTACTCTGGTTTCTCAGTGTGTTTCCTAGTGCCGGTTTGAATTTCCTGCAGTTTTTACAGCAAAACTGTTTTGGAGCGAATACCTCCCCATATGTATGTATGGAGTGTAGTTTGCAACTGAAAAGAAACGTTGTGTTCACAACAATCTTGGTGTACGACGGCATTCACACACACTTATCTCTCAGAAATGAGTATGAAGAGAGACGTTCTTTCAACTAGCACTTAGGGAACGGGTTGCAGAGAATCTTTTACTCTGGTTTCTCAGTGTGTTTCCTGGTGACTGATTGATGTTCCTGCAGTTTTCACAGTAAAATCGAGTTGGAGGGAGCACCTCCCCATATACATGTATGTATTGCAGATTGCAACGGAAAAGAAAATTTGTGTTCCCAAGAAGCTATGTGGAGTAGGGCTTTCTCACACCCTTATCACTCAAAAGTGAGCATGTGGAGATACGATCGTTTATCTAGCACAAATGGATCGGGTTTCAGGAGAAACTTTTACTCTCTTATCTCAGTGTGTGTTCTCTAGTGCTGGTTTGAATTTCCGGCAATTTAAACTGTAAAACCGATTTCCTGCGTGTACCTCCCTATATATATGTATGGAGTGCAGTTTGAAATTGAAAAGGAACTGTGTGTTCAAAACAAGCTAGCTGAAGGACGGCTTTCACACCCACTCATCTCTCAGAACTGAACTTGTGGAGAGACGTTCGTTCATCTAGCTCAAAGGGAAGGGGTTGCAGGAGAAATTTTACTCTGGTTTCCCAGTGTGTTTCCTAGTGCCGGTTTGAAGTTCCTGCAGTTTTCACTGTAAAAGAGAGTTAGAGCGAGTATCTCCCGATATATATTTATGGAGTGCATTTTACATCTGAAAAAAATCGTTGTGTTCAAAACAAGCTAGATGAAGGACGGCTTCACACACAATTATCTCTCAGAACTGAGCATGTGGAGAGACGTTCCTTCATCAAGCAGGAAGGGAACGGGTTGCAGGATATACTTTTACTCTGGTTTCTCAATGTGTTTCATCGTGCCTGTTTGAATTTCCTGAAATTTTCACTGTAAAACTGAGTTGGAGCGAGTACCTCCCCATATATAAGTATGGAGTGCACATTGCAAATTAAAGGAGACTTTGTGTTCCCAACAAACTTGGTGAAGTACCGATTTCACTCACAATTATCTCTCAGAACTGAGCATGTGGAGAGACTTTCGTTTATCTAGCAAAAAGTGAACGGGTTGCAGGAGAAACTTTTACTCTGTTTTCTCAGAGTGTTTCCTAGTACCTGTTTGAACTTCCTGCAGATTTCACTGTAAACTCGAGTTGGATTTGGTACCTCCTAATATACATGTATGGAGTGCAGATTTCAACTGAAAAGTGTCTTTGTGTTCCCAACAAGGTAGGTGAAGGACAGCTTTCACAAACACTTATATCTCAGAACTGAGCATGTGGAGAGACTTTCGTTCATCTTTCACAAATGGAAGAGTTTGCAAGAGAAACATTTACTCAGTTATCTCAGTGTGTTTCCTAGTCCCGTTATGTAGTTCCTGCATTTTCTATGTAAAACCGAGTTGGATCGAGTACCTCCCCATATATCTGTATGGATTACATTTTGCAACTGAAAAGAAACTTTGTGTTCCTAACAGGCTAGGTGAAGGACGGCTTTCACACACACTTATCTCTCAGAGCTACGCATGTGGAGAGACGTTCGTTCATCTTGCACAAATGGAAAGGTTTGTTGGAGAAACATATGCTCTGATTTCTCAGTGTTTTTCCTAGGGCCAGTTTGAAGTTCCTGCAGTTTTCACTGTAAAACCTAGTTGGAGAGATTACCTCCCCATATATATATATGGAGTACAGTTCGCTGCTGAAAAGAAACTTTGTGTTCAGAACCAGCTGGGTGAAAGACGGTTTACATACACAATTATTTCTCAGAACTTAGCATGTGGAGAGAGTTTCGTTCGTCTAGCTCAAAGGGAAAAGTTTGCAGGAGATAATATCTCTCTGGTATCTCAGTGTGTTTCCTAGTGCCGATATGAATTTCCTGCACTTTTCACTGTAAAACCGAGTTGGAGCGAGTACCTAGCCATAGACATCTATGGAGTTCAGTTGGCAAATGAAAAGAGACTTTGTCTTCCCACAAGCTAGGTGAAGGACGGTTTTCACACACACTTATCTCTCAGAACTGAGCATGTGGAGAGACTTTCATTCATCTTGCACAAATGGAAAGTTTTGCTGGAGAAACATATTCGCTGATTTCTCAGTGTGTTTCCTAGGGCCGGTTTGAAGTTCCTGCAGATTTCACTGTAAAACCGAGTTGGAGCGAGTATCTCTGTATATGTATTTTTATGGAGTGCAGTTTGCATCTGAAAAGAAACTTGTTTTCCCAAAAACCTAGGTGAAGGACGGCTTTCACACACACTTATCTCTCAGAAATGAGCATGTGGAGAGATGTTCGTTCATCTAACGCAAAATGAACGTGTTATAGGAGAAACTTTTCCTCTGGTTTCTCAGTCTTTTTCCTAGTGCCGGTTTCAATTTCCTGCAGGTTTCACTGTAAAAGAGTGTTGGAACTAGTGCCTCCCCATATATATGTATGGATTGCAGTTTGCAACTGAAAAGAATCTTTGTGTTCCCAACAAGCTAGGTGAAGGCGGCTTTCAAACACACTTTTAAAAAAGAACTGAGCATGTGGGGAGACTTTCCTTCATCTAGCACAATGGGAACTGTTTGAAGGAGAAACTTTTACTCTGGTTTCTCAGTGTGTTTCCTAGTGCCGGTTTGAAGATCCTGCAGTTCACACTGTAAAATCGAGTTGGAGCTAGTACAACCCCATATACATATATGGAGTGCCGTTTGCAACTGAAAAGAAACTTTTGTTCCCAAAAAGCTAGGTGAAGAACGGCTTTCACAAACACTTATCTCTCAGAAATGAGCTTGAGGAGAGACTTTGGTTCATCTAGCACAAATGGAACGGGTTGCAGTAGAAACATTTACTCTGGTTTCTCAGTGTGTTTCCTAGTGCCGGTTTGAATTTCCTGCAGTTTTTACTGCAAAACGGTTTTGGAGCGAGTACCTCCCCATATGTATGTATGGAGTGTAGTTTGCAACTGAAAAGAAACGTTGTGTTCACAACAATCTTGGTGTACGACGGCATTCACACACACTTATCTCTCAGAAATGAGCATGTAGAGAGACGTTCTTTCAACTAGCACATAGGGAACGGGTTGCAGAGAATCTTTTACTCTGGTTTCTCAGTGTGTTTCCTGGTGACTGATTGATGTTCCTGCAGTTTTCACAGTAAAATGGAGTTGGAGGGAGCACCTCCCCATATACATGTATGGATTGCAGATTGCAACTGAAAAGAATATTTGTGTTCCCAAGAAGCTATGTGGAGTAGGGCTTTCTCACACCCTTATCACTCAAAAGTGAGCATGTGGAGTGACGATAGTTTATCTAGCACAAATGGATCGGGTTTCAGGAGAAACTTTTACTCTGTTTTCTCAGTGATTTTCCTAGTGCAGGTTTGAATTTCCTGCAGTTTACAATGTAAAACGGATTTCAAGCGTGTACCTCCACATATATATGTATGGATTGCAGTTTGAAACTGAAAAGAAACTATGTGTTCAAAACAAGCTAGTTGAATGACGGCTTTCACACCCACTCATCTCTCAGACATGAGCTTGTGGAGGGATGTTCGTTCATCTAGCTCAAAAGGATCAGTTTGCAGGAGAAATTTTACTCTGGTTTCCCAGGGTGTTTAGTAGTGCTGGTTTGAAGTTCCTGCAGTTTTCACTGTAAAAGTGAGTTGGAGCGAGTACCTCCCATATATATTTTTGGAGGGCATTTTGCATCTGAAAAAATCGTTGTGTTCAAAATAAGCTAGGTGAATGATGGCTTCACCCACAATTATCTATCTGAACTGAGCATGTGGAGAGACGTTCCTTCATCAAGCACGAAGGGAACGGGTTGCAGCATATACTATTACTCTGGTTTCTCAGTGTTTTTCATAGTGCCTGTTTCAATTTCATGCAATTTTCACTGTAAAACTGAGTTGGAGCGAGTAACTCCCCATATATACATAAGGAGTGTACTTTGCAACTTAAAGGAGACTTTGTGTTCCCAACAAGCTTTGTTAAGAACGGATTTCACACACAATTATCTCTCAGAACTGAGCATGTGGAGAGACTTTCTTTTATGTAGCACAAAGGGAAAGGGTTGCAGGTGAAACTTTTACTCTGGTTTCTCAGAGTTTTTCCTAGTACCAGTTTTAAATTCCTGCAGATTACACTGTAAACACGAGTTGGAGCTAGTACTTCCCAATGTACATATATGAAGTTCAGATTTCAACTGAAAAGAATCGTTGTGTTCCCAACAAACTAGGTGAAGAACGGCTTTCACACACACTTATCTCTCAGAACTGAGCATGTGAAGAGACCTTTTTTCACATAGCACAAATGGAACGGTTTGCAGGAGAAAATTTTACTCTGGTTTCTCAGTGTGTTTCCTAGTGCCGGTTTGAATTTTCTGCAGGTTTCACTGTAAAAGTGTGTTTGAACTAGTGCCTCCCCATATACATTTATGGATTGCAATTTGCAACTGAAAAGAATCTTTGTGTTCCCAACAAGCTAGTTGAAGGCGGCTTTCAAACACATTTTTAAAAAAGAACTGAGCATGTGGGGAGACTTTCCTTCATCTAGCACAATGGGAACTGTTTGAAGGAGAAACTTTTACTCTGGTTTCTCAGTGTGTTTCCTAGTGCCGTGTTGAAGATCCTGCAGTTCACACTGTAAAATCGAGTTGGAGCTAGTACCACCCCATATACATATATGGAGTGCCATTTGCAACTGAAAAGAAGCTTTTTGTTCCCAAAAAGCTAGGTGAAGAACGGTTTTCACAAACACTTATCTCTCACAAATGAGCTTGAGGAGAGACTTTGGTTCATCCAGCACAAATGGAACGGGTTGCAGTAGAAACATTTACTCTGGTTTCTCAGTGTGTTTCCAAGTGCCAGTTTGAAATTCCTGCAGATATCCCTGTAAAACCGTGTTGGAGAGGGTACCTCCCCAAATAAATGTATGGAGTACAGTTTGCAACTGAAAGAAAGTATTTTTCCCCAAAAAGCTAGGTGAAAGACGGCTTTCACACACACTTATTTCTCAGAACTGAGCATGTGGAGAAAAGTCCTTTCATCTAATGCATAATGAACGTGTTACAGAAGATAATATTCCACTGGTTTCTCAGTGTGTTTCCTAGGGCCGGTTTGAAGTTCCTGCAGTTTTCACTTTAAGAACTAGTTGGAGAGATTACCTCCCCATATATATATATGGAGTACAGTTCGCTATTGAAAAGAAACTTTGTGTTCAGAACCAGCTGGGTGAAAGACGGTTTACATACACACTTATTTCTCAGAACTGAGCATGTGGAGAGAGTTTCGTTCGTCTAGTTCAAAGGGAAAAGTTTGCAGGAGATAAATTCTCTCTGGTATCTCAGTGTGTTTCCTAGTGCCGATATGAATTTCCTGCACTTTTCACTGTAAAACCCAGTTGGAGCGAGTACCTAGCCATAGACATCTATGGAGTTCAGTTGGCAAAAGAAAAGAAACTTTGTCTTCCCACAAGCTGGGTGAAGGACGATTTTCACACACACTAATCTCTCAGAACTGAGCATGTGGAGAGATGATCGTGCATCTAACGCAAAATGAACGTGTTATAGGAGAAACTTTTCCTCTGGTTTCTCAGTCTTTTTCCTAGTGCCGGTTTGAATTTCCTGCAGGTTTCACTGTAAAAGAGTGTTGGAACTAGTGCCTCCCCACATATATGTATGGATTGCAGTTTGCAACTGAAAAGAATCTTTGTGTTCCCAACAAGCTAGGTGAAGGCGGCTTTCAAACACACTTTTAAAAAAGAACTGAGCATGTGGGGAGACTTTCCTTCATCTAGCACAATGGGAACTGTTTGAAGGAGAAACTTTTACTCTGGTTTCTCAGTGTGTTTCCTAGTGCCGGGTTGAAGATCCTGCAGTTCACACTGTAAAATCGAGTTGGAGCTAGTACCACCCCATATACATATATGGAGTGCCGTTTGCAACTGAAAAGAAACTTTTTGTTCCCAAAAACCTAGGTGAAGAACGGCTTTCACAAACACTTATCTCTCAGAAATGAGCTTGAGGAGAGACATTGGTTCATCTAGCACAAATGGAACGGGTTGCAGTAGAAACATTTACTCTGGTTTCTCAGTGTGTTTCCTAGTGCCGGTTTGAATTTCCTGCAGTTTTTACAGCAAAACTGTTTTGGAGCGAATACCTCCCCATATGTATGTATGGAGTGTAGTTTGCAACTGAAAAGAAACGTTGTGTTCACAACAATCTTGGTGTACGACGGCATTCACACACACTTATCTCTCAGAAATGAGTATGAAGAGAGACGTTCTTTCAACTAGCACTTAGGGAACGGGTTGCAGAGAATCTTTTACTCTGGTTTCTCAGTGTGTTTCCTGGTGACTGATTGATGTTCCTGCAGTTTTCACAGTAAAATGGAGTTGGAGGGAGCACCTCCCCATATACATGTATGTATTGCAGATTGCAACGGAAAAGAAAATTTGTGTTCCCAAGAAGCTATGTGGAGTAGGGCTTTCTCACACCCTTATCACTCAAAAGTGAGCATGTGGAGATACGATCGTTTATCTAGCACAAATGGATCGGGTTTCAGGAGAAACTTTTACTCTCTTATCTCAGTGTGTGTTCTCTAGTGCTGGTTTGAATTTCCGGCAATTTAAACTGTAAAACCGATTTCCTGCGCTGTACCTCCCTATATATATGTATGGAGTGCAGTTTGAAATTGAAAAGGAACTGTGTGTTCAAAACAAGCTAGCTGAAGGACGGCTTTCACACCCACTCATCTCTCAGAACTGAACTTGTGGAGAGACGTTCGTTCATCTAGCTCAAAGGGAAGGGGTTGCAGGAGAAATTTTACTCTGGTTTCCCAGTGTGTTTAGTAGTGCTGGTTTGAAGTTCCTGCAGTTTTCACTGTAAAAGAGAGTTAGAGCGAGTATCTCCCGATATATATTTATGGAGTGCATTTTACATCTGAAAAAATCGTTGTGTTCAAAACAAGCTAGATGAAGGACGGCTTCACACACAATTATCTCTCAGAACTGAGCATGTGGAGAGACGTTCCTTCATCAAGCAGGAAGGGAACGGGTTGCAGGATATACTTTTACTCTGGTTTCTCAATGTGTTTCATCGTGCCTGTTTGAATTTCCTGAAATTTTCACTGTAAAACTGAGTTGGAGCGAGTACCTCCCCATATATAAGTATGGAGTGCACATTGCAAATTAAAGGAGACTTTGTGTTCCCAACAAACTTGGTGAAGTACCGATTTCACTCACAATTATCTCTCAGAACTGAGCATGTGGAGAGACTTTCGTTTATCTAGCAAAAAGTGAACGGGTTGCAGGAGAAACTTTACTCTGTTTTCTCAGAGTGTTTCCTAGTACCTGTTTGAACTTCCTGCAGATTTCACTGTAAACTCGAGTTGGATTTGGTACCCTCCTAATATACATGTATGGAGTGCAGATTTCAACTGAAAAGTGTCTTTGTGTTCCCAACAAGGTAGGTGAAGGACAGCTTTCACAAACACTTATATCTCAGAACTGAGCATGTGGAGAGACTTTCGTTCATCTTTCACAAATGGAAGAGTTTGCAAGAGAAACATTTACTCAGTTATCTCAGTGTGTTTCCTAGTCCCGTTATGTAGTTCCTGCATTTTTCTATGTAAACCGAGTTGGATCGAGTACCCTCCCCATATATCTGTATGGATTACATTTTGCAACTGAAAAGAAACTTTGTGTTCCTAACAGGCTAGGTGAAGGACGGCTTTCACACACACTTATCTCTCAGAGCTACGCATGTGGAGAGACGTTCGTTCATCTTGCACAAAGGAAAGGTTGTTGGAGAAACATATGCTCTGATTTCTCAGTGTTTTTCCTAGGGCCAGTTTGAAGTTCCTGCAGTTTTCACTGTAAAACCTAGTTGGAGAGATTACCTCCCCATATATATTATGGAGTACAGTTCGCTGCTGAAAAGAAACTTTGTGTTCAGAACCAGCTGGGTGAAAGACGGTTTACATACACAATTATTTCTCAGAACTTAGCATGTGGAGAGAGTTTCGTTCGTCTAGCTCAAAGGGAAAAGTTTGCAGGAGATAATATCTCTCTGGTATCTCAGTGTGTTTCCTAGTGCCGATATGAATTTCCTGCACTTTTCACTGTAAAACCGAGTTGGAGCGAGTACCTAGGCCATAGACATCTATGGAGTTCAGTTGGCAAATGAAAAAGAGACTTTGTCTTCCCACAAGCTAGGTGAAGGACGGTTTTCACACACACTTATCTCTCAGAACTGAGCATGTGGAGAGACTTCATTCATCTTGCACAAATGGAAAGTTTTGCTGGAGAAACATATTCGCTGATTTCTCAGTGTGTTTCCTAGGGCCGGTTTGAAGTTCCTGCAGATTTCACTGTAAAACCGAGTTGGAGCGAGTATCTCTGTATATGTATTTTTATGGAGTGCAGTTTGCATCTGAAAAGAAACTTGTTTTCCCAAAAACCTAGGTGAAGGACGGCTTTCACACACACTTATCTCTCAGAAATGAGCATGTGGAGAGATGTTCGTTCATCTAACGCAAATGAACGTGTTATAGGAGAAACTTTTCCTCTGGTTTCTCAGTCTTTTTCCTAGTGCCGGTTTCAATTTCCTGCAGGTTTCACTGTAAAAGAGTGTTGGAACTAGTGCCTCCCCATATATATGTATGGATTGCAGTTTGCAACTGAAAAGAATCTTTGTGTTCCCAACAAGCTAGGTGAAGGCGGCTTTCAAACACACTTTTAAAAAAGAACTGAGCATGTGGGGAGACTTCCTTCATCTAGCACAATGGAACTGTTTGAAGGAGAAACTTTTACTCTGGTTTCTTCAGTTGTGTTTCCTAGTGCCGGTTTGAAGATCCTGCAGTTCACACTGTAAAATCGAGTTGGAGCTAGTACAACCCCATATACATATATGGAGTGCCGTTTGCAACTGAAAAGAAACTTTTTGTTCCCAAAAAGCTAGGTGAAGAACGGCTTTCACAAACACTTATCTCTCAGAAATGAGCTTGAGGAGAGACTTTGGTTCATCTAGCACAAATGGAACGGGGTTGCAGTAGAACATTTACTCTGGTTTCTCAGTGTGTTTCCTAGTGCCGGTTTGAATTTCCTGCAGTTTTTACAGCAAAAACGGTTTTGGAGCGAGTACCTCCCCATATGTATGTATGGAGTGTAGTTTGCAACTGAAAAGAAACGTTGTGTTCACAACAATCTTGGTGTACGACGGCATTCACACACACTTATCTCTCAGAAATGAGCATGTACAGAGACGTTCTTTCAACTAGCACATAGGGAACGGGTTGCAGAGACTCTTTTACTCTGGTTCTCAGTGTGTTTCCTGGTGACTGATTGATGTTCCTGCAGTTTTCACAGTAAAATGGAGTTGGAGGGAGCACCTCCCCATATACATGTATGGATTGCAGATTGCAACTGAAAAGAATATTTGTGTTCCCAAGAAGCTATGTGGAGTAGGGCTTTCTCACACCCTTATCACTCAAAAGTGAGCATGTGGAGTGACGATAGTTTATCTAGCACAAATGGATCGGGTTTCAGGAGAAACGTTGACTCTGTTTCTCAGTGATTTTCCTTAGTGCAGGTTTGAATTTCCTGCAAGTTTACCATGTAAAACGATTTCAAGCGTGTATACCTCTCCACATATATATGTATGGATTGCAGTTTGAAACTGAAAGAAACTATGTGGTCAAAACAAGCTAGTTGAATGACGGCTTTCACACCCCCTCATCTCTCAGACTGAGCTTGTGGAGGGATGTTCGTTCATCTAGCTCAAAAGGATCAGTTTGCAGGAGAAATTTTACTCTGGTTTCCCAGGGTGTTTAGTAGTGCTGGTTTGAAGTTCCTGCAGTTTTCACTGTAAAAGAGAGTTAGAGCGAGTATCTCCCGATATATATTTAATTGAGTGCATTTTACATCTGAAAAAAATCGTTGTGTTCAAAACAAGCTAGATGAAGGACGGCTTCACCCACAATATCATCTCAGAACTGAGCATGTGGAGAGACGTTCCTTCATCAAGCAGGAAGGGAACGGGTTGCAGGATATACTTTACTCTGGTTTCTCAATGTTTTCATCGTGCCTGTTTGAATTTCCATGAAATTTTCACTGTAAAACTGAGTTGGGAGCGAGTACCTCCCCATATATAAGTATGGAGTGCACATTGCAAATTAAAGGAGACTTTGTGTTCCCAACAAACTTGTGAAGTACCGATTTCACTCACAATTATCTCTCAGAACTGAGCATGTGGAGAGACTTTCGTTTTCTAGCAAAAAGTGAACGGGTTGGAGGAGAAACTTTTATCTTTTTCTCAGAGTGTTTCCTAGTACCTGTTTGACTTCCTGCAGATTTCACTGTAAACTCGAGTTGGATTTGGTACCTCCTATATACATGATGGAGTGCAGATTTCAACTGAAAAGTGTCTTTGTGTTCCCACAAGGTAGGTGAAGGACAAGCTTTCACAAACACTTTAGACTCAGAACTGAGCATGTGGAGAGACTTTCGTTCGTTCATCTTCACAAATGGAAGAGTTTTGCAAGAGAAACATTTACTCAGTTTCTCATTGTGTTCCTAGTCCCGTTATGTAGTTCCTGCATTTTTCAATGTAAAACCGAGTTGGATCGAGTACCACCTCCCCATCTATCTGTATGGATTACATTTTGCAACTGAAAAGAAACTTTGTGTTCCTAACAGGCTAGGTGAAGGACGGCTTTCACACACCTTATATCTCTCAGAGTCTACGCATGTGGAGAGACGTTCGTGTCATCGCACAATGGAAAGGGTTTGTTGGAGAAACATATGCTCTGATTTCTCAGTGTTTTTCCTAGGGCCAGTTTGAAGTTCCTGCAGTTTTCACTGTAAAACCTAGTTGGAGAGATTACCACCTCCCCATATATATATGGAGTACAGTTCGCTGCTGAAAAGAAACTTTGTTGTTCAGAACCAGCTGGTGAAAGAACGGTTTTACATACACATTATTTTCTCAGAACTAGCATGGTGGAGAGAGTTTCGTTCGTCTAGCTCAAAGGAAAATTTTTGCAGGAGATAATATCTCTCTGGTATCTCAGTGTGTTTCCTAGTGCCGATATGACTTTCCTGCACTTTCACTGTAAACCGAGTTGGAGGCGAGTACCTAGCCATAGACATCTATGGAGTTCAGTTGGCAAATGAAAAGAGCTTTGTCTTCCCACAAGCTAGGTGAGGACGGTTTTCACACACACACTCTCTCAGAACTGAGCATGTGGAGAGACTTTCATTCATCTGCCAAATGGAAAGTTTTGCTGGAGAAACATATTCGCTGATTTCTCAGTGTGTTTTAGCCTAGGGCCGGTTTGAAGTTCCTGCAGATTTTTCACTGTAAAACCGAGTTGGAGCGAGTATCTCTGTATATGTATTTTTATGGAGTGCAGTTTGCATCTGAAAAGAAACTTGTTTTTCCCAAAAAACCCTAGGTGAAGGACGGCTTCACACACACTTATCTCTCAGAAATGAGCATGTGAAGATGTTCGTTCATCTAAACGCAAAATGAACGTGTTATAGGAGAAACTTTCCTCTGGTTTCTCAGTCTTTTTTCCTAGTGGCCCGGCGTTTCAATTTCCTGCAGGTTTCACTGTAAAAGAGTGTTGGAACTAGTGCCTCCCCATATATATGTATGGATTGCAGTTTGCACTGAAAAGAATCTTTGTGTGCCAACAAGCTAGGTGAAGGCGGCTTTCAAACACACTTTAAAAAGAACTGAGCATGTGGGAGACGTTCCTTCATCTAGCACATGGGAACTGTTTGAGAGAACTTTTACTCTGTTTCTCAGTGTGTTTCCTAGTTCCTAGTGCCGGTTTGAAGATCCGCAGTTCACACTGTAAATCGAGTTGGAGCTAGTACAACCCCATATACATATATGGAGTGCCGTTTGCAACTGAAAGAAACTTTTTGTTCCCAAACTAGGTGAAGAACGGCTTTCACAAACACTTATTCTCTCAGAAATGAGCTTGAGGAGAGACTTTGGTTCATCTAGCACAAATGGAACGGGTTGGCAGTAGAACATTTACTCTGGTTTCTCATGTGTTTCCTAGTGCCGGTTTGAATTTTCCTGCAGTTTTTACAGCCAAAACGGTTTTGGAGCGAGTACCTCCCCTCCCCATATGTATGTATGGATTGTAGTTTGCAACTGAAAAGAAAACGTTGTGTTCACAACAATCTTGGTGTACGCGGCATTCACACACACTTATCTCTCAGAAATGAGCATTAGAGAGACGTTCTTTCAACTAGCACATAGGGAACGGGTTGCAGAGACTCTTTTACCCTGGTTTCTCAGTGTGTTTTTCCTGGTGACTGATTGATGTTCCTGCGTTTTCACAGTAAAATGGAGTTGGAGGGAGCACCTCCCCATATACATGTATGGATTGCAGATTGCAACTGAAAAGAATATTTGTGTTCCCAAGAACTATTGGATAGGCTTTCTCACACCCTTATCACTCAAAGTGAGCATGTGGAGTGACATAGTTTATCTAGCACAATGGATCGGTTTCAGAGAACTTTTACTCGTTTTCTCAGGTGATTTTCCTAGTGCAGGTTTGAATTTCCTGCAGTTTACAATGTAAAACGATTTCCGCGTGTACCTCCACATATATGTATGGATTGCAGTTTGAAAAACTGAAAAGAAACTATGTGTTCAAAACAAGCTAGTTGAATGAACGGCTTTTCACACCCACTCATCTCTCAGACCTGAGCTTGTGGAGGATGTGTTCGTCATCTAGCTCAAAGGATCAGTTTGCAGGAGAAATTTTACTCTGGTTCCCAGGGTGTTTAGTAGTGCTGTTTGAAGTTCCTGCAGTTTTTCACTGTAAAAGAGTTGAGCGAGTATCTCCCGATATATATTTTGGAGTTGGCATTTTCATCTAAAAAATCGTTGTGTTCAAAACAAGCTAGATGAAGGACGCTTCACACACAATTATCTCTCAGAACTGAGCATGTGGAGAGACGTTCCTTCATCAAGCAGGAAGGGAACGGGTTTGCAGGATAATACTTTTACTCTGGTTTCTCAATGTGTTTCAGCGCCTGTTTGAATTCCTGAAATTTTCACTGTAAAACTGAGTTGGAGCGAGTACCACTCCCCATATATAAGTAGGTATGCACATTGCAAATTAAAAAGGAGACTTTGTGTTCCCAACAACTTGGTGAAGTACCGATTTCACTCACAATTATCTCTCAGAACTGAGCATGTGGAGAGACTTTCGTTTATCTAGGAAAAAGTGAACGGGTTGCAGGAGAAACTTTTACTCTGTTTTCTCAGAGTGTTTCCTGTACCCTGTTTGAACTTCCTGCAGATTTCACTGTAAACTCGAGTTGGATTTTGGTACCTCGGTCCTAATATCATGTATGGAGTGCAGATTTCAACTGAAAGTTCTTTGTGTTTCCCAACAAGGTAGGTGAAGGACAGCTTTCACAACACTTATACTCAGAACTGAGATCGTGGAGAGACTTTCGTTCATCTTTCATCTTTCACAAATGGAAGAGTTTTTCAAGAGAAACATTTTACTCAGTTTATCTCAGTGTGGTTCCTAGTCCCGTTATGTAGTTCCTCCTGCATTTTTCAATGTAAAACCGAGTTGGATCGAGTACCTCCCTATATATCTGTATGGATTACATTTGCACTGAAAAGAACTTTGTGTTCCTAACAGGCAGGTGAAGGACGCTTTCACACACACCTTATCTCTCAGAGCTACGCATGTGGAGAGACTTTTCGTTCATCTTGCACAAATGGAAAGGTTTGTTGGAAAACATATGCTCTGATTTCTCAGTGTTTTCCTAGGGGCCAGTTTATGAAGTTCCTGCAGTTTTCACTTAAAACCTAGTTGGAGAGATACCTCCCCATATATATATGGAGTACAGTTTCGCTGCTGAAAAGAAACTTTGGTGTTCAAACCAGCTGGTGAAAGACGGTTTACATCACAATTTATTTCTCAGAACTTAGCATGTGGGAGAGAGTTTCGTTCGTCTAGCTCTCAAAGGGAAAAGTTTTGCAGAGATAATATCTCTCTGGTATCTCATGTGTTTCCTAGTGCCGATATGAATTTCCTCCTGCACTTTTCACTGTAAAACCGATTGGAGCGAGTACCTAGCCTAGCCATAGACATCTATGGAGTTCAGTTGGCAAATGAAAGAGACTTTGTCTTCCCACAAGCTAGGTGAAGGACGGTTTTCACACCACCTTATCTCTCAGAACTGACATGTGGAGAGACTTTTCATTCATCTCTGCACAAATGGAAAGTTTTGCTGGAGAAACATATTCGCTGATTTCTCAGTGTGTTTCCTAGGGCCCGGTTTGAAGTTCCTGCAGATTTTCACTGAAAACCGAGTTGGCGAGTATCTCTTTATGTATTTTTTAATGGAGTGCAGGTTTGCATCTGAAAAGAAACTTGTTTTCCCAAAAACCCTAGGTGAAGGACGGCTTTCACACACACTTATCTCTCAGAAATGAGCATGTGGAGAGATGTTCGTTCATCTAACGCAAAATGAACGTGTTATAGAGAAACTTTTCCTCTGGTTTCTCAGTCTTTTTCCTAGTGCCGGTTTCAATTTCCTTCAGGTTTCACTGTAAAAGAGTGTTTGGAACTAGTGCCTCCCCATATATATGTATGGATTGCAGTTTGCAACTGAAAAGAATCTTTGTGTTCCCAACAAGCTAGGTGAAGCGGCTTTCAAACACACTTTTAAAAAAGAACTGAGCATGTGGGGATACTTTCCTTCATCTAGCACAATGGGAACTGTTTGAAGGAGAAACTTTTACTCTCTGGTTTCTCAGTGTGTTTTCCTAGTGCCCGGTTTTGAAGATCCTGCAGTTCACACTGTAAAATCGAGTTGGAGCTAGTACAACCCCATATACATATTGGAGTGCCGTTTGCAACTGAAAAGAAACTTTTTGTTCCCAAAAGCTAGGTGAAGAACGGCTTTCACAAACACTTATCTCTCAGAAATGAGCTTGAGGAGAGACTTTGGTTCATCTAGCACAATGGAACGGGTTTGCAGTAGAACATTTACTCTGGTTTTCTCAGTGTGTTTTCCTAGTGCCGTTTGAATTTCCTGCAGTTTTTTACAGCAAAACGGTTTTGGAGCGAGTACCACCCATCCCCATAGTTGTATGGAGTGTAGTTTGCAACTGAAAAGAAACGTTGTGTTCACAACAATCTTGGTGTACTACGGCATTCACACACACTTATCTCTCAGAAATGAGCATGTAGAAGACGTTCTTTCAACTAGCACATAGGGAACGGGTTTGCAGAGACTCTTTTTACTCTGGTTTTCTCAGTGTGTTTCCTGGTGACTGATTTTGATGTTCCTGCAGTTTTCACAGTAAAATGGAGTTGGAGGGAGCACCTCCCCATATACATGTATGGATTGCAGATTGCAACTGAAAGAATATTTGTGTTCCCAAGAAGCTATGTGGAGTAGGGCTTTCTCACACCCTTATCACTCAAAGTGAGCATGTGGAGTGACGATAGTTTTATCTAGCACAAATGGATCGGGTTTCAGGAGAAACTTTTACTACTCTGTTTTCTCAGTGAGTTTTCCTATGCAGTTTGAATTTCCTGCAGTTTTACAATGTAAAACGGATTTCAAGCGTGTACCCCCCCCACATATATATGTATGGATGCAGTTTGAAACTGAAAGAAACATGTGTTTCAAAACAGCTATTGATGACGGCTTTCACACACCCACTCATCTCTCAGACATGAGCTTGTGGAGGGATGTTCGTTCATCTAGCTCAAAGGATCAGTTTTGCAGAGAAATTTTACTCTGGTTTTCCCAGGGTGGTTTAGTAGTGCTGGTTTGAAGTTCCTGCAGTTTTCACTGTAAAGTGAGTTGGAGCGAGTACCCCTCCCATATATATTTTTGGAGGGCATTTTGCATCTGAAAAATCGTTGTGTTCAAAATAAGCTAGGTGAATGATGGCTTCACCCACAATTATCTCTCTGAACTGAGCATGTGGAGAGACGTTCCTTCATCAGCACGAAGGGAACGGGTTGCAGCATTACTATTACTCTGGTTTCTCAGTGTTTTTTCATAGTGCCTGTTTCAATTTCATGCAATTTTCACTGTAAAACTGAGTTGGAGCGAGTAACTCCCCATATATACATAAGGAGTGTACTTTGCAACTTAAAGGAGACTTTGTTGTTCCCAACAAGCTTTGGTAAGAACGGATTTCACACACAATTATCGCTCAGAAACTGAGCATGTGGAGAGACTTTCTTTATGTAGCACAAAGGGAAAGGGTTTGCAGGGTGAAACTTTTACTCTGGTTTCTCAGAGTTTTTCCTAGTACCAGTTTAAAATTCCTGCAGATTACACTGTAACACGAGTTGGAGCTAGTACTTCCCAATGTACATATATGAAGTTCGATTTCAACTGAAAGAATCGTTGTGTTCCCAACAAACTAGGTGAAGAACGGCTTTCACACCACTTATCTCTCAGAACTGAGCATGTGAAGAGACCTTTTTTCACATAGCACAAATGGAACGGTTTGCAGGAGAAAATTTTACTCTGGTTTCTCAGTGTGTTTCCTAGTGCCGGTTTGAATTTTCTGCAGGTTTCACTGTAAAAGTGTGTTTGAACTAGTGCCTCCCCATATACATTTATGGATTGCAATTTGGAACTGAAAAGAATCTTTGTGTTCCCAACAAGCTAGGTGAAGGCGGCTTTTCAAAACACACTTTTAAAAAGAACTGAGCATGTGGGGAGACTTTCCTTCATCTAGCACAATGGGAACTGTTTGAAGGAGAAACTTTTACTCTGGTTTCTCAGTGTGTTTCCTAGTGCCGTGTTGAAGATCCTGCAGTTCACACTGTAAAATCGAGTTGGAGCTAGTACCACCCCATATACCTATATGGAGTGCCATTTGCAACTGAAAAGAAGCTTTTGTTCCCAAAAAGCTAGGTGAAGAACGGTTTTCACAAACACTTATCTCTCACAAATGAGCTTGAGGAGAGACTTTGGTTCATCCAGCACAAATGGAACGGGTTGCAGTAGAAACATTTACTCTGGTTTTCTCAGTGTGTTTCCAAGTGCCAGTTTGAAATTCCTGCAGATATCCCTGTAAAACCGTGTTGGAGAGGGTTACCTCCCCAAATAAATGTATGGAGTACAGTTTGCAACTGAAAGAAAGTATTTTCCCCCAAAAAGCTAGGTGAAAGACGGCTTTCACACACACTTATTTCTCAGAACTGAGCATGTGGAGAAAAGTCCTTTCATCTAATGCATAATGAACGTGTTACAGAAGATAATATTCCACTGGTTTCTCAGTGTGTTTCCTAGGGCCGGTTTGAAGTTCCTGCAGTTTTCACTTTAAGAACTAGTTGGAGAGATTACCTCCCCATATATATATATGGAGTACAGTTCGCTATTGAAAGAAACTTTGTGTTCAGAACCAGCTGGGTGAAAGACGGTTTACATACACACTTATTTCTCAGAACTGAGCATGTGGAGAGAGTTTCGTTCGTCTAGTTCAAAGGAAAAAGTTTGCAGGAGATAAATTCTCTCTGGTATCTCAGTGTGTTTCCTAGTGCCGATATGAATTTCCTGCACTTTTCACTGTAAAACCCAGTTGGAGCGAGTACCTAGCCATAGACATCTATGGAGTTCAGTTGGCAAAAGGAAAGAAACTTTGTCTTCCCACAAGCTGGGTGAAGGACGATTTTCACACACACTTATCTCTCAGAACTGAGCATGTGGAGAGATGATCGTGCATCTAACGCAAAATGAACGTGTTATAGGAGAAACTTTTCCTCTGGTTTCTCAGTCTTTTTCCTAGTGCCGGTTTGAATTTCCTGCAGGTTTCACTGTAAAAGAGTGTTGGAACTAGTGCCTCCCCATATATATGTATGGATTGCAGTTTGCAACTGAAAAGAATCTTTGTGTTCCCAACAAGCTAGGTGAAGGCGGCTTTCAAACACACTTTAAAAAAGAACTGAGCAATGTGGGGAGACTTTCCTTCATCTAGCACAATGGGAACTGTTTGAAGGAGAAACTTTTACTCTGGTTTCTCAGTGTGTTTCCTAGTGCCGGGTTGAAGATCCTGCAGTTCACACTGTAAAAATCGAGTTGGAGCTAGTACCACCCCATATACATATATGGAGTGCCGTTTGCAACTGAAAAGAAACTTTTTGTTCCCAAAAAGCTAGGTGAAGAACGGCTTTCACAAACACTTATCTCTCAGAAATGAGCTTGAGGAGAGACATTGGTTCATCTAGCACAAATGGAACGGGTTGCAGTAGAAACATTTACTCTGGTTTCTCAGTGTGTTTCCTAGTGCCGGTTTGAATTTCCTGCAGTTTTTACAGCAAAACTGTTTTGGAGCGAATACCCTCCCATATGTATGTATGGAGTGTAGTTTGCAACTGAAAAGAAACGTTGTGTTCACAACAATCTTGGTGTACGACGGCATTCACACACACTTATCTCTCAGAAATGAGTATGAAGAGAGACGTTCTTTCAACTAGCACTTAGGGAACGGGTTGCAGAGAATCTTTTACTCTGGTTTCTCAGTGTGTTTCCTGGTGACTGATTGATGTTCCTGCAGTTTTCACAGTAAAATCGAGTTGGAGGGAGCACCTCCCCATATACATGTATGTATTGCAGATTGCAATGGAAAAGAAAATTTGTGTTCCCAAGAAGCTATGTGGAGTAGGGCTTTCTCACACCCTTATCACTCAAAAGTGAGCATGTGGAGATACGATCGTTTATCTAGCACAAATGGATCGGGTTTCAGGAGAAACTTTTACTCTCTTATCTCAGTGTGTGTTCTCTAGTGCTGGTTTGAATTTCCGGCAATTTAAACTGTAAAACCGATTTCCTGCGTGTACCTCCCTATAGATATGTATGGAGTGCAGTTTGAAATTGAAAAGGAACTGTGTGTTCAAAACAAGCTAGCTGAAGTACGGCTTCACACCCACTCATCTCTCAGAACTGAACTTGTGGAGAGACGTTCGTTCATCTAGCTCAAAGGGAAGGGGTTGCAGGAGAAATTTTACTCTGATTTCCCAGTGTGTTTCCTAGTGCCGGTTTGAAGTTCCTGCAGTTTTCACTGTAAAAGAGAGTTAGAGCGAGTATCTCCCGATATATATTTATGGAGTGCATTTTACATCTGAAAAAATCGTTGTGTTCAAAACAAGCTAGATGAAGGACGGCTTCACACACAATTATCTCTCAGAACTGAGCATGTGGAGAGACGTTTCCTTCATCAAGCAGGAAGGGAACGGGTTGCAGGATATACTTTTACTCTGGTTTCTCAATGTGTTTCATCGTGCCTGTTTGAATTTCCTGAAATTTTCACTGTAAAACTGAGTTGGAGCGAGTACCTCCCCATATATAAGTATGGAGTGCACATTGCAAATTAAAGGAGACTTTGTGTTCCCAACAAACTTGGTGAAGTACCGATTTCACTCACAATTATCTCTCAGAACTGAGCATGTGGAGAGACTTTCGTTTATCTAGCAAAAAGTGAACGGGTTGCAGGAGAAACTTTTACTCTGTTTTCTCAGAGTGTTTCCTAGTACCTGTTTGAACTTCCTGCAGATTTCACTGTAAACTCGAGTTGGATTTGGTACCTCCTAATATACATGTATGGAGTGCAGATTTCAACTGAAAAGTGTCTTTGTGTTCCCAACAAGGTAGGTGAAGGACAGCTTTCACAAACACTTATATCTCAGAACTGAGCATGTGGAGAGACTTTCGTTCATCTTTCACAAATGGAAGAGTTTGCAAGAGAAACATTTACTCAGTTATCTCAGTGTGTTTCCTAGTCCCGTTATGTAGTTCCTGCATTTTTCAATGTAAAACCGAGTTGGATCGAGTACCTCCCCATATATCTGTATGGATTACATTTTGCAACTGAAAAGAAACTTTGTGTTCCTAACAGGCTAGGTGAAGGACGGCTTTCACACACACTTATCTCTCAGAGCTACGCATGTGGAGAGACGTTCGTTCATCTTGCACAAATGGAAAGGTTTGTTGGAGAAACATATGCTCTGATTTCTCAGTGTTTTTCCTAGGGCCAGTTTGAAGTTCCTGCAGTTTTCACTGTAAAACCTAGTTGGAGAGATTACCTCCCCATATATATATATGGAGTACAGTTCGCTGCTGAAAAGAAACTTTGTGTTCAGAACCAGCTGGGTGAAAGACGGTTTACATACACAATTATTTCTCAGAACTTAGCATGTGGAGAGAGTTTCGTTCGTCTAGCTCAAAGGGAAAAGTTTGCAGGAGATAATATCTCTCTGGTATCTCAGTGTGTTTCCTAGTGCCGATATGAATTTCCTGCACTTTTCACTGTAAAACCGAGTTGGAGCGAGTACCTAGCCATAGACATCTATGGAGTTCAGTTGGCAAATGAAAAGAGACTTTGTCTTCCCACAAGCTAGGTGAAGGACGGTTTTCACACACACTTATCTCTCAGAACTGAGCATGTGGAGAGACTTTCATTCATCTTGCACAAATGGAAAGTTTTGCTGGAGAAACATATTCGCTGATTTCTCAGTGTGTTTCCTAGGGCCGGTTTGAAGTTCCTGCAGATTTCACTGTAAAACCGAGTTGGAGCGAGTATCTCTGTATATGTATTTTTATGGAGTGCAGTTTGCATCTGAAAAGAAACTTGTTTTCCCAAAAACCTAGGTGAAGGACGGCTTCACACACACTTATCTCTCAGAAATGAGCATGTGGAGAGATGTTCGTTCATCTAACGCAAAATGAACGTGTTATAGGAGAAACTTTTCCTCTGGTTTCTCAGTCTTTTTCCTAGTGCCGGTTTCAATTTCCTGCAGGTTTCACTGTAAAAGAGTGTTGGAACTAGTGCCTCCCCATATATATGTATGGATTGCAGTTTGCAACTGAAAAGAATCTTTGTGTTCCCAACAAGCTAGGTGAAGGCGGCTTTCAAACACACTTTTAAAAAAGAACTGAGCATGTGGGGAGACTTTCCTTCATCTAGCACAATGGGAACTGTTTGAAGGAGAAACTTTTACTCTGGTTTCTCAGTGTGTTTCCTAGTGCCGGTTTGAAGATCCTGCAGTTCACACTGTAAAATCGAGTTGGAGCTAGTACAACCCCATATACATATATGGAGTGCCGTTTGCAACTGAAAAGAAACTTTTTGTTCCCAAAAAGCTAGGTGAAGAACGGCTTTCACAAACACTTATCTCTCAGAAATGAGCTTGAGGAGAGACTTTGGTTCATCTAGCACAAATGGAACGGGTTGCAGTAGAAACATTTACTCTGGTTTCTCAGTGTGTTTCCTAGTGCCGGTTTGAATTTCCTGCAGTTTTTACAGCAAAACTGTTTTGGAGCGAGTACCTCCTCATATGTATGTATGGAGTGTAGTTTGCAACTGAAAAGAAACGTTGTGTTCACAACAATCTTGGTGTACGACGGCATTCACACACACTTATCTCTCAGAAATGAGCATGTAGAGAGACGTTCTTTCAACTAGCACATAGGGAACGGGTTGCAGAGACTCTTTTACTCTGGTTTCTCAGTGTGTTTCCTGGTGACTGATTGATGTTCCTGCAGTTTTCACAGTAAAATGGAGTTGGAGGGAGCACCTCCCCATATACATGTATGGATTGCAGATTGCAACTGAAAAGAATATTTGTGTTCCCAAGAAGCTATGTGGAGTAGGTCTTTCTCACACCCTTATCACTCAAAAGTGAGCATGTGGAGTGACGATAGTTTATCTAGCACAAATGGATCGGGTTTCAGGAGAAACTTTTACTCTGTTTTCTCAGTGAGTTTCCTAGTGCAGGTTTGAATTTCCTGCAGTTTACAATGTAAAACGGATTTCAAGCGTGTACCTCCACATATATATGTATGGATTGCAGTTTGAAACTGAAAAGAAACTATGTGTTCAAAACAAGCTAGTTGAATGACGGCTTTCACACCCACTCATCTCTCAGACATGAGCTTGTGGAGGGATGTTCGTTCATCTAGCTCAAAAGGATCAGTTTGCAGGAGAAATTTTACTCTGGTTTCCCAGGGTGTTTAGTAGTGCTGGTTTGAAGTTCCTGCAGTTTTCACTGTAAAAGTGAGTTGGAGCGAGTACCTCCCATATATATTTTTGGAGGGCATTTTGCATCTGAAAAAATCGTTGTGTTCAAAATAAGCTAGGTGAATGATGGCTTCACCCACAATTATCTATCTGAACTGAGCATGTGGAGAGACGTTCCTTCATCAAGCACGAAGGGAACGGGTTGCAGCATATACTATTACTCTGGTTTCTCAGTGTTTTTCATAGTGCCTGTTTCAATTTCATGCAATTTTCACTGTAAAACTGAGTTGGAGCGAGTAACTCCCCATATATACATAAGGAGTGTACTTTGCAACTTAAAGGAGACTTTGTGTTCCCAACAAGCTTTGTTAAGAACGGATTTCACACACAATTATCTCTCAGAACTGAGCATGTGGAGAGACTTTCTTTTATGTAGCACAAAGGGAAAGGGTTGCAGGTGAAACTTTTACTCTGGTTTCTCAGAGTTTTTCCTAGTACCAGTTTTAAATTCCTGCAGATTACACTGTAAACACGAGTTGGAGCTAGTACTTCCCAATGTACATATATGAAGTTCAGATTTCAACTGAAAAGAATCGTTGTGTTCCCAACAAACTAGGTGAAGAACGGCTTTCACACACACTTATCTCTCAGAACTGAGCATGTGAAGAGACCTTTTTTCACATAGCACAAATGGAACGGTTTGCAGGAGAAAATTTTACTCTGGTTTCTCAGTGTGTTTCCTAGTGCCGGTTTGAATTTTCTGCAGGTTTCACTGTAAAAGTGTGTTTGAACTAGTGCCTCCCCATATACATTTATGGATTGCAATTTGGAACTGAAAAGAATCTTTGTGTTCCCAACAAGCTAGGTGAAGGCGGCTTTCAAACACACTTTTAAAAAAGAACTGAGCATGTGGGGAGACTTTCCTTCATCTAGCACAATGGGAACTGTTTGAAGGAGAAACTTTTACTCTGGTTTCTCAGTGTGTTTCCTAGTGCCGTGTTGAAGATCCTGCAGTTCACACTGTAAAATCGAGTTGGAGCTAGTACCACCCCATATACATATATGGAGTGCCATTTGCAACTGAAAAGAAGCTTTTTGTTCCCAAAAAGCTAGGTGAAGAACGGTTTTCACAAACACTTATCTCTCACAAATGAGCTTGAGGAGAGACTTTGGTTCATCCAGCACAAATGGAACGGGTTGCAGTAGAAACATTTACTCTGGTTTCTCAGTGTGTTTCCAAGTGCCAGTTTGAAATTCCTGCAGATATCCCTGTAAAACCGTGTTGGAGAGGGTACCTCCCCAAATAAATGTATGGAGTACAGTTTGCAACTGAAAGAAAGTATTTTTCCCCAAAAAGCTAGGTGAAAGACGGCTTTCACACACACTTATTTCTCAGAACTGAGCATGTGGAGAAAAGTCCTTTCATCTAATGCATAATGAACGTGTTACAGAAGATAATATTCCACTGGTTTCTCAGTGTGTTTCCTAGGGCCGGTTTGAAGTTCCTGCAGTTTTCACTTTAAGAACTAGTTGGAGAGATTACCTCCCCATATATATATGGAGTACAGTTCGCTATTGAAAAGAAACTTTGTGTTCAGAACCAGCTGGGTGAAAGACGGTTTACATACACACTTATTTCTCAGAACTGAGCATGTGGAGAGAGTTTCGTTCGTCTAGTTCAAAGGGAAAAGTTTGCAGGAGATAAATTCTCTCTGGTATCTCAGTGTGTTTCCTAGTGCCGATATGAATTTCCTGCACTTTTCACTGTAAAACCCAGTTGGAGCGAGTACCTAGCCATAGACATCTATGGAGTTCAGTTGGCAAAAGAAAAGAAACTTTGTCTTCCCACAAGCTGGGTGAAGGACGATTTTCACACACACTTATCTCTCAGAACTGAGCATGTGGAGAGATGATCGTGCATCTAACGCAAAATGAACGTGTTATAGGAGAAACTTTTCCTCTGGTTTCTCAGTCTTTTTCCTAGTGCCGGTTTGAATTTCCTGCAGGTTTCACTGTAAAAGAGTGTTGGAACTAGTGCCTCCCCATATATATGTATGGATTGCAGTTTGCAACTGAAAAGAATCTTTGTGTTCCCAACAAGCTAGGTGAAGGCGGCTTTCAAACACACTTTTAAAAAAGAACTGAGCATGTGGGGAGACTTTCCTTCATCTAGCACAATGGGAACTGTTTGAAGGAGAAACTTTTACTCTGGTTTCTCAGTGTGTTTCCTAGTGCCGGGTTGAAGATCCTGCAGTTCACACTGTAAAATCGAGTTGGAGCTAGTACCACCCCATATACATATATGGAGTGCCGTTTGCAACTGAAAAGAAACTTTTTGTTCCCAAAAAGCTAGGTGAAGAACGGCTTTCACAAACACTTATCTCTCAGAAATGAGCTTGAGGAGAGACATTGGTTCATCTAGCACAAATGGAACGGGTTGCAGTAGAAACATTTACTCTGGTTTCTCAGTGTGTTTCCTAGTGCCGGTTTGAATTTCCTGCAGTTTTTACAGCAAAACTGTTTTGGAGCGAATACCTCCCCATATGTATGTATGGAGTGTAGTTTGCAACTGAAAAGAAACGTTGTGTTCACAACAATCTTGGTGTACGACGGCATTCACACACACTTATCTCTCAGAAATGAGTATGAAGAGAGACGTTCTTTCAACTAGCACTTAGGGAACGGGTTGCAGAGAATCTTTTACTCTGGTTTCTCAGTGTGTTTCCTGGTGACTGATTGATGTTCCTGCAGTTTTCACAGTAAAATCGAGTTGGAGGGATCACCTCCCCATATACATGTATGTATTGCAGATTGCAATGGAAAAGAAAATTTGTGTTCCCAAGAAGCTATGTGGAGTAGGGCTTTCTCACACCCTTATCACTCAAAAGTGAGCATGTGGAGATACGATCGTTTATCTAGCACAAATGGATCGGGTTTCAGGAGAAACTTTTACTCTCTTATCTCAGTGTGTGTTCTCTAGTGCTGGTTTGAATTTCCGGCAATTTAAACTGTAAAACCGATTTCCTGCGTGTACCTCCCTATATATATGTATGGATTGCAGTTTGAAATTGAAAAGGAACTGTGTGTTCAAAACAAGCTAGCTGAAGTACGGCTTTCACACCCACTCATATCTCAGAACTGAACTTGTGGAGAGACGTTCGTTCATCTAGCTCAAAGGGAAGGGGTTGCAGGAGAAATTTTACTCTGGTTTCCCAGTGTGTTTCCTAGTGCCGGTTTGAAGTTCCTGCAGTTTTCACTGTAAAAGAGAGTTAGAGCGAGTATCTCCCGATATATATTTATGGAGTGCATTTTACATCTGAAAAAATCGTTGTGTTCAAAACAAGCTAGATGAAGGACGGCTTCACACACAATTATCTCTCAGAACTGAGCATGTGGAGAGACGTTCCTTCATCAAGCAGGAAGGGAACGGGTTGCAGGATATACTTTTACTCTGGTTTCTCAATGTGTTTCATCGTGCCTGTTTGAATTTCCTGAAATTTTCACTGTAAAACTGAGTTGGAGCGAGTACCCTCCCCATATATAAGTATGGAGTGCACATTGCAAATTAAAGGAGACTTTGTGTTCCCAACAAACTTGGTGAAGTACCGATTTCACTCACAATTATCTCTCAGAACTGAGCATGTGGAGAGACTTTCGTTTATCTAGCAAAAAGTGAACGGGTTGCAGGAGAAACTTTTACTCTGTTTTCTCAGAGTGTTTCCTAGTACCTGTTTGAACTTCCTGCAGATTTCACTGTAAACTCGAGTTGGATTTGGTACCTCCTAATATACATGTATGGAGTGCAGATTTCAACTGAAAAGTGTCTTTGTGTTCCCAACAAGGTAGGTGAAGGACAGCTTTCACAAACACTTATATCTCAGAACTGAGCATGTGGAGAGACTTTCGTTCATCTTTCACAAATGGAAGAGTTTGCAAGAGAAACATTTACTCAGTTATCTCAGTGTGTTTCCTAGTCCCGTTATGTAGTTCCTGCATTTTTCAATGTAAAACCGAGTTGGATCGAGTACCTCCCCATATATCTGTATGGATTACATTTTGCAACTGAAAAGAAACTTTGTGTTCCTAACAGGCTAGGTGAAGGACGGCTTTCACACACACTTATCTCTCAGAGCTACGCATGTGGAGAGACGTTCGTTCATCTTGCACAAATGGAAAGGTTTGTTGGAGAAACATATGCTCTGATTTCTCAGTGTTTTTCCTAGGGCCAGTTTGAAGTTCCTGCAGTTTTCACTGTAAAACCTAGTTGGAGAGATTACCTCCCCATATATATATATGGAGTACAGTTCGCTGCTGAAAAGAAACTTTGTGTTCAGAACCAGCTGGGTGAAAGACGGTTTACATACACAATTATTTCTCAGAACTTAGCATGTGGAGAGAGTTTCGTTCGTCTAGCTCAAAGGGAAAAGTTTGCAGGAGATAATATCTCTCTGGTATCTCAGTGTGTTTCCTAGTGCCGATATGAATTTCCTGCACTTTTCACTGTAAAACCGAGTTGGAGCGAGTACCTAGCCATAGACATCTATGGAGTTCAGTTGGCAAATGAAAAGAGACTTTGTCTTCCCACAAGCTAGGTGAAGGACGGTTTTCACACACACTTATCTCTCAGAACTGAGCATGTGGAGAGACTTTCATTCATCTTGCACAAATGGAAAGTTTTGCTGGAGAAACATATTCGCTGATTTCTCAGTGTGTTTCCTAGGGCCGGTTTGAAGTTCCTGCAGATTTCACTGTAAAACCGAGTTGGAGCGAGTATCTCTGTATATGTATTTTTATGGAGTGCAGTTTGCATCTGAAAAGAAACTTGTTTTCCCAAAAACCTAGGTGAAGGACGGCTTTCACACACACTTATCTCTCAGAAATGAGCATGTGGAGAGATGTTCGTTCATCTAACGCAAAATGAACGTGTTATAGGAGAAACTTTTCCTCTGGTTTCTCAGTCTTTTTCCTAGTGCCGGTTTCAATTTCCTGCAGGTTTCACTGTAAAAGAGTGTTGGAACTAGTGCCTCCCCATATATATGTATGGATTGCAGTTTGCAACTGAAAAGAATCTTTGTGTTCCCAACAAGCTAGGTGAAGGCGGCTTTCAAACACACTTTTAAAAAAGAACTGAGCATGTGGGGAGACTTTCCTTCATCTAGCACAATGGGAACTGTTTGAAGGAGAAACTTTTACTCTGGTTTCTCAGTGTGTTTCCTAGTGCCGGTTTGAAGATCCTGCAGTTCACACTGTAAAATCGAGTTGGAGCTAGTACAACCCCATATACATATATGGAGTGCCGTTTGCAACTGAAAAGAAACTTTTTGTTCCCAAAAAGCTAGGTGAAGAACGGCTTTCACAAACACTTATCTCTCAGAAATGAGCTTGAGGAGAGACTTTGGTTCATCTAGCACAAATGGAACGGGTTGCAGTAGAAACATTTACTCTGGTTTCTCAGTGTGTTTCCTAGTGCCGGTTTGAATTTCCTGCAGTTTTTACTGCAAAACGGTTTTGGAGCGAGTACCTCCCCATATGTATGTATGGAGTGTAGTTTGCAACTGAAAAGAAACGTTGTGTTCACAACAATCTTGGTGTACGACGGCATTCACACACACTTATCTCTCAGAAATGAGCATGTAGAGAGACGTTCTTTCAACTAGCACATAGGGAACGGGTTGCAGAGAATCTTTTACTCTGGTTTCTCAGTGTGTTTCCTGGTGACTGATTGATGTTCCTGCAGTTTTCACAGTAAAATGGAGTTGGAGGGAGCACCTCCCCATATACATGTATGGATTGCAGATTGCAACTGAAAAGAATATTTGTGTTCCCAAGAAGCTATGTGGAGTAGGGCTTTCTCACACCCTTATCACTCAAAAGTGAGCATGTGGAGTGACGATAGTTTATCTAGCACAAATGGATCGGGTTTCAGGAGAAACTTTTACTCTGTTTTCTCAGTGAGTTTCCTAGTGCAGGTTTGAATTTCCTGCAGTTTACAATGTAAAACGGATTTCAAGCGTGTACCTCCACATATATATGTATGGATTGCAGTTTGAAACTGAAAAGAAACTATGTGTTCAAAACAAGCTAGTTGAATGACGGCTTTCACACCCACTCATCTCTCAGACATGAGCTTGTGGAGGGATGTTCGTTCATCTAGCTCAAAAGGATCAGTTTGCAGGAGAAATTTTACTCTGGTTTCCCAGGGTGTTTAGTAGTGCTGGTTTGAAGTTCCTGCAGTTTTCACTGTAAAAGTGAGTTGGAGCGAGTACCTCCCATATATATTTTTGGAGGGCATTTTGCATCTGAAAAAATCGTTGTGTTCAAAATAAGCTAGGTGAATGATGGCTTCACCCACAATTATCTATCTGAACTGAGCATGTGGAGAGACGTTCCTTCATCAAGCACGAAGGGAACGGGTTGCAGCATATACTATTACTCTGGTTTCTCAGTGTTTTTCATAGTGCCTGTTTCAATTTCATGCAATTTTCACTGTAAAACTGAGTTGGAGCGAGTAACTCCCCATATATACATAAGGAGTGTACTTTGCAACTTAAAGGAGACTTTGTGTTCCCAACAAGCTTTGTTAAGAACGGATTTCACACACAATTATCTCTCAGAACTGAGCATGTGGAGAGACTTTCTTTTATGTAGCACAAAGGGAAAGGGTTGCAGGTGAAACTTTTACTCTGGTTTCTCAGAGTTTTTCCTAGTACCAGTTTTAAATTCCTGCAGATTACACTGTAAACACGAGTTGGAGCTAGTACTTCCCAATGTACATATATGAAGTTCAGATTTCAACTGAAAAGAATCGTTGTGTTCCCAACAAACTAGGTGAAGAACGGCTTTCACACACACTTATCTCTCAGAACTGAGCATGTGAAGAGACCTTTTTTCACATAGCACAAATGGAACGGTTTGCAGGAGAAAATTTTACTCTGGTTTCTCAGTGTGTTTCCTAGTGCCGGTTTGAATTTTCTGCAGGTTTCACTGTAAAAGTGTGTTTGAACTAGTGCCTCCCCATATACATTTATGGATTGCAATTTGCAACTGAAAAGAATCTTTGTGTTCCCAACAAGCTAGGTGAAGGCGGCTTTCAAACACACTTTTAAAAAAGAACTGAGCATGTGGGGAGACTTTCCTTCATCTAGCACAATGGGAACTGTTTGAAGGAGAAACTTTTACTCTGGTTTCTCAGTGTGTTTCCTAGTGCCGTGTTGAAGATCCTGCAGTTCACACTGTAAAATCGAGTTGGAGCTAGTACCACCCCATATACATATATGGAGTGCCATTTGCAACTGAAAAGAAGCTTTTTGTTCCCAAAAAGCTAGGTGAAGAACGGTTTTCACAAACACTTATCTCTCACAAATGAGCTTGAGGAGAGACTTTGGTTCATCCAGCACAAATGGAACGGGTTGCAGTAGAAACATTTACTCTGGTTTCTCAGTGTGTTTCCTAGTGCCGGTTTGAATTTCCTGCAGTTTTTACTGCAAAACGGTTTTGGAGCGAGTACCTCCCCATATGTATGTATGGGGTGTAGTTTGCAACTGAAAAGAAACGTTGTGTTCACAACAATCTTGGTGTACGACGGCATTCACACACACTTATCTCTCAGAAATGAGCATGTAGAGAGACGTTCTTTCAACTAGCACATAGGGAACGGGTTGCAGAGACTCTTTTACTCTGGTTTCTCAGTGTGTTTCCTGGTGACTGATTGATGTTCCTGCAGTTTTCACAGTAAAATGGAGTTGGAGGGAGCACCTCCCCATATACATGTATGGATTGCAGATTGCAACTGAAAAGAATATTTGTGTTCCCAAGAAGCTATGTGGAGTAGGGCTTTCTCACACCCTTATCACTCAAAAGTGAGCATGTGGAGTGACGATAGTTTATCTAGCACAAATGGATCGGGTTTCAGGAGAAACTTTTACTCTGTTTTCTCAGTGAGTTTCCTAGTGCAGGTTTGAATTTCCTGCAGTTTACAATGTAAAACGGATTTCAAGCGTGTACCTCCACATATATATGTATGGATTGCAGTTTGAAACTGAAAAGAAACTATGTGTTCAAAACAAGCTAGTTGAATGACGGCTTTCACACCCACTCATCTCTCAGACATGAGCTTGTGGAGGGATGTTCGTTCATCTAGCTCAAAAGGATCAGTTTGCAGGAGAAATTTTACTCTGGTTTCCCAGGGTGTTTAGTAGTGCTGGTTTGAAGTTCCTGCAGTTTTCACTGTAAAAGTGAGTTGGAGCGAGTACCTCCCATATATATTTTTGGAGGGCATTTTGCATCTGAAAAAATCGTTGTGTTCAAAATAAGCTAGGTGAATGATGGCTTCACCCACAATTATCTATCTGAACTGAGCATGTGGAGAGACGTTCCTTCATCAAGCACGAAGGGAACGGGTTGCAGCATATACTATTACTCTGGTTTCTCAGTGTTTTTCATAGTGCCTGTTTCAATTTCATGCAATTTTCACTGTAAAACTGAGTTGGAGCGAGTAACTCCCCATATATACATAAGGAGTGTACTTTGCAACTTAAAGGAGACTTTGTGTTCCCAACAAGCTTTGTTAAGAACGGATTTCACACACAATTATCTCTCAGAACTGAGCATGTGGAGAGACTTTCTTTTATGTAGCACAAAGGGAAAGGGTTGCAGGTGAAACTTTTACTCTGGTTTCTCAGAGTTTTTCCTAGTACCAGTTTTAAATTCCTGCAGATTACACTGTAAACACGAGTTGGAGCTAGTACTTCCCAATGTACATATATGAAGTTCAGATTTCAACTGAAAAGAATCGTTGTGTTCCCAACAAACTAGGTGAAGAACGGCTTTCACACACACTTATCTCTCAGAACTGAGCATGTGAAGAGACCTTTTTTCACATAGCACAAATGGAACGGTTTGCAGGAGAAAATTTTACTCTGGTTTCTCAGTGTGTTTCCTAGTGCCGGTTTGAATTTTCTGCAGGTTTCACTGTAAAAGTGTGTTTGAACTAGTGCCTCCCCATATACATTTATGGATTGCAATTTGCAACTGAAAAGAATCTTTGTGTTCCCAACAAGCTAGGTGAAGGCGGCTTTCAAACACACTTTTAAAAAAGAACTGAGCATGTGGGGAGACTTTCCTTCATCTAGCACAATGGGAACTGTTTGAAGGAGAAACTTTTACTCTGGTTTCTCAGTGTGTTTCCTAGTGCCGTGTTGAAGATCCTGCAGTTCACACTGTAAAATCGAGTTGGAGCTAGTACCACCCCATATACATATATGGAGTGCCATTTGCAACTGAAAAGAAGCTTTTTGTTCCCAAAAAGCTAGGTGAAGAACGGTTTTCACAAACACTTATCTCTCACAAATGAGCTTGAGGAGAGACTTTGGTTCATCCAGCACAAATGGAACGGGTTGCAGTAGAAACATTTACTCTGGTTTCTCAGTGTGTTTCCAAGTGCCAGTTTGAAATTCCTGCAGATATCCCTGTAAAACCGTGTTGGAGAGGGTACCTCCCCAAATAAATGTATGGAGTACAGTTTGCAACTGAAAGAAATTATTTTTCCCCAAAAAGCTAGGTGAAAGACGGCTTTCACACACACTTGTTTCTCAGAACTGAGCATGTGGAGAAAAGTCCTTTCATCTAATGCATAATGAACGTGTTACAGAAGATAATATTCCACTGGTTTCTCAGTGTGTTTCCTAGGGCCGGTTTGAAGTTCCTGCAGTTTTCACTTTAAGAACTAGTTGGAGAGATTACCTCCCCATATATATATATGGAGTACAGTTCGCTATTGAAAAGAAACTTTGTGTTCAGAACCAGCTGGGTGAAAGACGGTTTACATACACACTTATTTCTCAGAACTGAGCATGTGGAGAGAGTTTCGTTCGTCTAGTTCAAAGGGAAAAGTTTGCAGGAGATAAATTCTCTCTGGTATCTCAGTCTGTTTCCTAGTGCCGATATGAATTTCCTGCACTTTTCACTGTAAAACCCAGTTGGAGCGAGTACCTAGCCATAGACATCTATGGAGTTCAGTTGGCAAAAGAAAAGAAACTTTGTCTTCCCACAAGCTGGGTGAAGGACGATTTTCACACACACTAATCTCTCAGAACTGAGCATGTGGAGAGATGATCGTGCATCTAACGCAAAATGAACGTGTTATAGGAGAAACATTTCCTCTGGTTTCTCAGTGTGTTTCCTAGTGCCGGTTTGAATTTCCTGCAGGTTTCACTGTAAAAGAGTGTTGGAACTAGTGCCTCCCCATATATATGTATGGATTGCAGTTTGCAACTGAAAAGAATCTTTGTGTTCCCAACAAGCTAGGTGAAGGCGGCTTTCAAACACACTTTTAAAAAGAACTGAGCATGTGGGGAGACTTTCCTTCATCTAGCACAATGGGAACTGTTTGAAGGAGAAACTTTTACTCTGGTTTCTCAGTGTGTTTCCTAGTGCCGGGTTGAAGATCCTGCAGTTCACACTGTAAAATCGAGTTGGAGCTAGTACCACCCCATATACATATATGGAGTGCCGTTTGCAACTAAAAAGAAACTTTTTGTTCCCAAAAACCTAGGTGAAGAACGGCTTTCACAAACACTTATCTCTCAGAAATGAGCTTGAGGAGAGACTTTGGTTCATCTAGCACAAATGGAACGGGTTGCAGTAGAAACATTTACTCTGGTTTCTCAGTGTGTTTCCTAGTGCCGGTTTGAATTTCCTGCAGTTTTTACAGCAAAACTGTTTTGGAGCGAGTACCTCCCCATATGTATGTATGGAGTGTAGTTTGCAACTGAAAAGAAACGTTGTGTTCACAACAATCTTGGTGTACGACGGCATTCACACACACTTATCTCTCAGAAATGAGTATGAAGAGAGACGTTCTTTCAACTAGCACTTAGGGAACGGGTTGCAGAGAATCTTTTACTCTGGTTTCTCAGTGTGTTTCCTGGTGACTGATTGATGTTCCTGCAGTTTTCACAGTAAAATCGAGTTGGAGGGAGCACCTCCCCATATACATGTATGTATTGCAGATTGCAACGGAAAAGAAAATTTGTGTTCCCAAGAAGCTATGTGGAGTAGGGCTTTCTCACACCCTTATCACTCAAAAGTGAGCATGTGGAGATACGATCGTTTATCTAGCACAAATGGATCGGGTTTCAGGAGAAACTTTTACTCTCTTATCTCAGTGTGTGTTCTCTAGTGCTGGTTTGAATTTCCGGCAATTTAAACTGTAAAACCGATTTCCTGCGTGTACCTCCCTATATATATGTATGGAGTGCAGTTTGAAATTGAAAAGGAACTGTGTGTTCAAAACAAGCTAGCTGAAGTACGGCTTTCACACCCACTCATCTCTCAGAACTGAACTTGTGGAGAGACGTTCGTTCATCTAGCTCAAAGGGAAGGGGTTGCAGGAGAAATTTTACTCTGGTTTCCCAGTGTGTTTCCTAGTGCCGGTTTGAAGTTCCTGCAGTTTTCACTGTAAAAGAGAGTTAGAGCGAGTATCTCCCGATATATATTTATGGAGTGCATTTACATCTGAAAAAATCGTTGTGTTCAAAACAAGCTAGATGAAGGACGGCTTCACACACAATTATCTCTCAGAACTGAGCATGTGGAGAGACGTTCCTTCATCAAGCAGGAAGGGAACGGGTTGCAGGATATACTTTTACTCTGGTTTCTCAATGTGTTTCATCGTGCCTGTTTGAATTTCCTGAAATTTTCACTGTAAAACTGAGTTGGAGCGAGTACCCTCCCCATATATAAGTATGGAGTGCACATTGCAAATTAAAGGAGACTTTGTGTTCCCAACAAACTTGGTGAAGTACCGATTTCACTCACAATTATCTCTCAGAACTGAGCATGTGGAGAGACTTTCGTTTATCTAGCAAAAAGTGAACGGGTTGCAGGAGAAACTTTTACTCTGTTTTCTCAGAGTGTTTCCTAGTACCTGTTTGAACTTCCTGCAGATTTCACTGTAAACTCGAGTTGGATTTGGTACCTCCTAATATACATGTATGGAGTGCAGATTTCAACTGAAAAGTGTCTTTGTGTTCCCAACAAGGTAGGTGAAGGACAGCTTTCACAAACACTTATATCTCAGAACTGAGCATGTGGAGAGACTTTCGTTCATCTTTCACAAATGGAAGAGTTTGCAAGAGAAACATTTACTCAGTTATCTCAGTGTGTTTCCTAGTCCCGTTATGTAGTTCCTGCATTTTTCAATGTAAAACCGAGTTGGATCGAGTACCTCCCCATATATCTGTATGGATTACATTTTGCAACTGAAAAGAAACTTTGTGTTCCTAACAGGCTAGGTGAAGGACGGCTTTCACACACACTTATCTCTCAGAGCTACGCATGTGGAGAGACGTTCGTTCATCTTGCACAAATGGAAAGGTTTGTTGGAGAAACATATGCTCTGATTTCTCAGTGTTTTTCCTAGGGCCAGTTTGAAGTTCCTGCAGTTTTCACTGTAAAACCTAGTTGGAGAGATTACCTCCCCATATATATATGGAGTACAGTTCGCTGCTGAAAAGAAACTTTGTGTTCAGAACCAGCTGGGTGAAAGACGGTTTACATACACAATTATTTCTCAGAACTTAGCATGTGGAGAGAGTTTCGTTCGTCTAGCTCAAAGGGAAAAGTTTGCAGGAGATAATATCTCTCTGGTATCTCAGTGTGTTTCCTAGTGCCGATATGAATTTCCTGCACTTTTCACTGTAAAACCGAGTTGGAGCGAGTACCTAGCCATAGACATCTATGGAGTTCAGTTGGCAAATGAAAAGAGACTTTGTCTTCCCACAAGCTAGGTGAAGGACGGTTTTCACACACACTTATCTCTCAGAACTGAGCATGTGGAGAGACTTTCATTCATCTTGCACAAATGGAAAGTTTTGCTGGAGAAACATATTCGCTGATTTCTCAGTGTGTTTCCTAGGGCCGGTTTGAAGTTCCTGCAGATTTCACTGTAAAACCGAGTTGGAGCGAGTATCTCTGTATATGTATTTTTATGGAGTGCAGTTTGCATCTGAAAAGAAACTTGTTTTCCCAAAAACCTAGGTGAAGGACGGCTTTCACACACACTTATCTCTCAGAAATGAGCATGTGGAGAGATGTTCGTTCATCTAACGCAAAATGAACGTGTTATAGGAGAAACTTTTCCTCTGGTTTCTCAGTCTTTTTCCTAGTGCCGGTTTTCAATTTCCTGCAGGTTTCACTGTAAAAGAGTGTTGGAACTAGTGCCTCCCCATATATATGTATGGATTGCAGTTTGCAACTGAAAAGAATCTTTGTGTTCCCAACAAGCTAGGTGAAGGCGGCTTTCAAACACACTTTTAAAAAGAACTGAGCATGTGGGGAGACTTTCCTTCATCTAGCACAATGGGAACTGTTTGAAGGAGAAACTTTTACTCTGGTTTCTCAGTGTGTTTCCTAGTGCCGGTTTGAAGATCCTGCAGTTCACATTGTAAAATCGAGTTGGAGCTAGTACAACCCCATATACATATATGGAGTGCCGTTTGCAACTGAAAAGAAACTTTTTGTTCCCAAAAAGCTAGGTGAAGAACGGCTTTCACAAACACTTATCTCTCAGAAATGAGCTTGAGGAGAGACTTTGGTTCATCTAGCACAAATGGAACGGGTTGCAGTAGAAACATTTACTCTGGTTTCTCAGTGTGTTTCCTAGTGCCGGTTTGAATTTCCTGCAGTTTTTACTGCAAAACGGTTTTGGAGCGAGTACCTCCCCATATGTATGTATGGAGTGTAGTTTGCAACTGAAAAGAAACGTTGTGTTCACAACAATCTTGGTGTACGACGGCATTCACACACACTTATCTCTCAGAAATGAGCATGTAGAGAGACGTTCTTTCAACTAGCACATAGGGAACGGGTTGCAGAGACTCTTTTACTCTGGTTTCTCAGTGTGTTTCCTGGTGACTGATTGATGTTCCTGCAGTTTTCACAGTAAAATGGAGTTGGAGGGAGCACCTCCCCATATACATGTATGGATTGCAGATTGCAACTGAAAAGAATATTTGTGTTCCCAAGAAGCTATGTGGAGTAGGGCTTTCTCACACCCTTATCACTCAAAAGTGAGCATGTGGAGTGACGATAGTTTATCTAGCACAAATGGATCGGGTTTCAGGAGAAACTTTTACTCTGTTTTCTCAGTGAGTTTCCTAGTGCAGGTTTGAATTTCCTGCAGTTTACAATGTAAAACGGATTTCAAGCGTGTACCTCCACATATATATGTATGGATTGCAGTTTGAAACTGAAAAGAAACTATGTGTTCAAAACAAGCTAGTTGAATGACGGCTTTCACACCCACTCATCTCTCAGACATGAGCTTGTGGAGGGATGTTCGTTCATCTAGCTCAAAAGGATCAGTTTGCAGGAGAAATTTTTACTCTGGTTTCCCAGGGTGTTTAGTAGTGCTGGTTTGAAGTTCCTGCAGTTTTCACTGTAAAAGTGAGTTGGAGCGAGTACCTCCCATATATATTTTTGGAGGGCATTTTGCATCTGAAAAAATCGTTGTGTTCAAAATAAGCTAGGTGAATGATGGCTTCACCCACAATTATCTATCTGAACTGAGCATGTGGAGAGACGTTCCTTCATCAAGCACGAAGGGAACGGGTTGCAGCATATACTATTACTCTGGTTTCTCAGTGTTTTTCATAGTGCCTGTTTCAATTTCATGCAATTTTCACTGTAAAACTGAGTTGGAGCGAGTAACTCCCCATATATACATAAGGAGTGTACTTTGCAACTTAAAGGAGACTTTGTGTTCCCAACAAGCTTTGTTAAGAACGGATTTCACACACAATTATCTCTCAGAACTGAGCATGTGGAGAGACTTTCTTTTATGTAGCACAAAGGGAAAGGGTTGCAGGTGAAACTTTTACTCTGGTTTCTCAGAGTTTTTCCTAGTACCAGTTTTAAATTCCTGCAGATTACACTGTAAACACGAGTTGGAGCTAGTACTTCCCAATGTACATATATGAAGTTCAGATTTCAACTGAAAAGAATCGTTGTGTTCCCAACAAACTAGGTGAAGAACGGCTTTCACACACACTTATCTCTCAGAACTGAGCATGTGAAGAGACCTTTTTTCACATAGCACAAATGGAACGGTTTGCAGGAGAAAATTTTACTCTGGTTTCTCAGTGTGTTTCCTAGTGCCGGTTTGAATTTTCTGCAGGTTTCACTGTAAAAGTGTGTTTGAACTAGTGCCTCCCCATATACATTTATGGATTGCAATTTGCAACTGAAAAGAATCTTTGTGTTCCCAACAAGCTAGGTGAAGGCGGCTTTCAAACACACTTTTAAAAAAGAACTGAGCATGTGGGGAGACTTTCCTTCATCTAGCACAATGGGAACTGTTTGAAGGAGAAAACTTTTACTCTGGTTCTCAGTGTGTTTCCTAGTGCCGTGTTGAAGATCCTGCAGTTCACACTGTAAAATCGAGTTGGAGCTAGTACCACCCCATATACATATATGGAGTGCCATTTGCAACTGAAAAGAAGCTTTTTGTTCCCAAAAAGCTAGGTGAAGAACGGTTTTCACAAACACTTATCTCTCACAAATGAGCTTGAGGAGAGACTTTGGTTCATCCAGCACAAATGGAACGGGTTGCAGTAGAAACATTTACTCTGGTTTCTCAGTGTGTTTCCTAGTGCCGGTTTGAATTTCCTGCAGTTTTTACTGCAAAACGGTTTTGGAGCGAGTACCTCCCCATATGTATGTATGGGGTGTAGTTTGCAACTGAAAGAAACGTTGTGTTCACAACAATCTTGGTGTACGACGGCATTCACACACACTTATCTCTCAGAAATGAGCAGTAGAGAGACGTTCTTTCAACTAGCACATAGGGAACGGGTTGCAGAGACTCTTTTACTCTGGTTTCTCAGTGTGTTTCCTGGTGACTGATTGATGTTCCTGCAGTTTCACAGTAAAATGGAGTTGGAGGGAGCACCTCCCCATATACATGTATGGATTGCAGATTGCAACTGAAAAGAATATTTGTGTTCCCAAGAAGCTATGTGGAGTAGGGCTTTCTCACACCCTTATCACTCAAAAGTGAGCATGTGGAGTGACGATAGTTTATCTAGCACAAATGGATCGGGTTTCAGGAGAAACTTTTACTCTGTTTTCTCAGTGAGTTTCCTAGTGCAGGTTTGAATTTCCTGCAGTTTACAATGTAAAACGGATTTCAAGCGTGTACCTCCACATATATATGTATGGATTGCAGTTTGACACTGAAAAGAAACTATGTGTTCAAAACAAGCTAGTTGAATGACGGCTTTCACACCCACTCATCTCTCAGACATGAGCTTGTGGAGGGATGTTCGTTCATTCTAGCTCAAAGATCAGTTTTGCAGGAGAAATTTTACTCTGGTTCCCAGGGTGTTAGTAGTGCTGGTTTGAAGTTCCTGCAGTTTCACTGTAAAAGTGAGTTGGAGCGAGTACCCTCCCATATATATTTTTGGAGGGCATTTTGCATCTGAAAAATCGTTGTGTTCAAAATAACGCTAGGTGATATGGCTTCACCCCACAATTATCTATCTGAACTGAGCATGTGGAGAGACGTTCCTTCATCAAGCACGAAGGGAACGGGTTGCAGCATATACTATTACTCTGGTTTCTCAGTGTTTTTCATAGTGCCTGTTTCAATTTCATGCAATTTTCACTGTAAAACTGAGTTGGAGCGAGTAACTCCCCATATATACATAAGGAGTGTACTTTGCAACTTAAAGGAGACTTTGTGTTCCCAACAAGCTTTGTTAAGAACGGATTTCACACACAATTATCTCTCAGAACTGAGCATGTGGAGAGACTTTCTTTTATGTAGCACAAAGGGAAAGGGTTGCAGGTGAAACTTTTACTCTGGTTTCTCAGAGTTTTTCCTAGTACCAGTTTTAAATTCCTGCAGATTACACTGTAAACACGAGTTGGAGCTAGTACTTCCCAATGTACATATATGAAGTTCAGATTTCAACTGAAAAGAATCGTTGTGTTCCCAACAAACTAGGTGAAGAACGGCTTTCACACACACTTATCTCTCAGAACTGAGCATGTGAAGAGACCTTTTTCACATAGCACAAATGGAACGGTTTGCAGGAGAAAATTTTACTCTGGTTTCTCAGTGTGTTTCCTAGTGCCGGTTTGAATTTTCTGCAGGTTTCACTGTAAAAGTGTGTTTGAACTAGTGCCTCCCCATATACATTTATGGATTGCAATTTGCAACTGAAAAGAATCTTTGTGTTCCCAACAAGCTAGGTGAAGGCGGCTTTCAAACACACTTTTAAAAAAGAACTGAGCATGTGGGGAGACTTTCCTTCATCTAGCACAATGGGAACTGTTTGAAGGAGAAACTTTTACTCTGGTTTCTCAGTGTGTTTCCTAGTGCCGTGTTGAAGATCCTGCAGTTCACACTGTAAAATCGAGTTGGAGCTAGTACCACCCCATATACATATATGGAGTGCCATTTGCAACTGAAAAGAAGCTTTTTGTTCCCAAAAAGCTAGGTGAAGAACGGTTTTCACAAACACTTATCTCTCACAAATGAGCTTGAGGAGAGACTTTGGTTCATCCAGCACAAATGGAACGGGTTGCAGTAGAAACATTTACTCTGGTTTCTCAGTGTGTTTCCAAGTGCCAGTTTGAAATTCCTGCAGATATCCCTGTAAAACCGTGTTGGAGAGGGTACCCCCCAAATAAATGTATGGAGTACAGTTTGCAACTGAAAG